>NC_068376.1:26374635-26674635 GCF_023724105.1 Carassius gibelio
GGTCCGGCGCAACTCAGCGACCGCCTCAGGGGACAGCCCTGCCCCCTGGTCGAGATCCTGCAGCAGGTCAGCTTGGTAGGCTTGGAGCACTGCCATGGTATGAAGGGCAGCACCAGCCTGACCTGCTGCCATGTACGCTCTGCCATTCAAGCGAGCCGTGGTTTTAAGGGGCTTGGATGGCAGAGTCGGAGCTTTTAGTGTCGACACCCGCCCAGAAACGAGATAGTTTGCAAACGTCTCGTCAACGGGCGGCATCGACACATAACCGTACTCACCGATCCCCTCAACATCAGCGAAGTTACCCCGCTGATGTCGATGAATACGGGCAGAGTACGGTTTCTTCCATGCCCTCTCGATCTCTGAATGGAGATCAGGAAGGAATGGAAGGCTCTGCTGAGCTGGTGGTCTATGTTCAGGGAGAAACCGATCATCCAAACGACCGCGAACGATCTCTCCCTGAGCGCGCCGCCATGGCAACTGAAGTTTGTCAGTGGCGCGCTCCATAACTTCCACCAACTCTGCGTACACGGGGCAGGATGGCTGACGAGGTTGAGGATCTAAATCATCCTCCTCAGCCATCTCTTGCCCGGCCTGAAGAGCACTCGCTGCAGTATTAGTAGGAGAAAAGTCTCCGTCATCCCCCTGCAGCTCACTCTCGTCAGCCGATGACGCGTCCGAGAGGTTAACGCCCCCCTCGAGACTGTCAGCGAGCTCCATCTGGGAGCCCCATGAAGCGCGTCGCCGCTCTGCCTCGGCACGAGCGGGACCCGATCCGCGAGGACCAGACGCTGAACTCTCTTCCCTCGAGAAGAGAGCCAGACGAGAGCGGAGCGTTCTCATAGGAAAACGCTCACAATTTGCACAGGACGCTCCCTCAAGAGCATCCTGTGCGTGCTCTTCACCCAAACAGTACACACACATCTCTTGAGTGTCACCCGGCGACAAATATCTTGGGCACGGGTCAGCACATTTCACGAAATTTTTAGGACTTGCCTTAGATGTGTGTTTCATTTTCGCTGTAAGCAGACGTTTAAATCAGACAAAACAGTCCCTGAAGACGAAAAGGATATTGTCATGGTTTCAAGGCGCCCTTTTTATATCCAGGTCGCACGCTCATCATTTAAGCTGATGATTCACGGCTGTCGCCGGTCAGCATGATTGCTGTGAGTTGATATTTGATTTCAGACACCTGTCACACCTGAGGCGTTCCCCATAGCGTCGTTGACGTATTGTCGCAGTTCCCTTCGAAAGGGAACATTGTAATTTTGTCAAAATATCATTTTAAAATTACCTCAATTCTCAGAGATCCCCAAACGGTTCGCGCGAAGCTGTTCAAAAGATTCAGTTTCCTTAAACCCCACCTTTCGGTAGCATACTGTGTTCTGATTGGTCAACTAACATAGTCAGGTTTAATTGGTTGTTCCGCACACACCTCCACGGTAAACTATGCGTTAGCATCTGTTTGGGGTGAATTATGTCTTATTCCTCTCATCGCGAAGCAAACAGTAAAATAAAAAAACTTTAACAGTCTCACTGCTTTACTGCTTTTTCTTCTGTGTGGGTGTATTCAAACCGCGCGCTTCAGTTTGAATCTGAATAGCGCGTTCAGTGCGGGGGGCGTGGTCACATATAACGAAGGGAGACATGAAAAACAGACATTGCGTGGTTTTCATATGGATTACTTTATCACAGAATATCTGTTCGGCAGCACTTGTTTAGTTTTAAAGTAGACATGTCAAGCTTTCTATAGATATCTCTCTCATGTCTCTTCGTTGAGTATTCACGGAGTTACACTTCATTTTAATGACGTGTTTGTAAATGAAGATCAGCACACATACTGATAAGACGCCCGGGAGAAAACAGACACATAACTTCATAATCATACTTTGCGTTGTGATTCGGAGATGCTCGTTGTTCTAAATAAATTTGGTAATGAACCATCTTTTATGGCCAAATGCTTTGAAAATCCCGCCTTGTATTCACCGAGATTAGAAAAGCAGTCATCAGTGAAATGTTGTGAACACAACAAGGATTTGTTGTACTGCTCTTGTATTGTGGTAAAAATGAATTTTAGCCATTAGTTCTTCTGATTTTCATTCTTTGGCAGTGAAAATAAAAAAACTTGCCTTTACAATTAAAAACACACTGTCTCCTCGACATGATGCTATCACACCAACCAGAGCGTCTGTGTGTGTGTGGGGGGAGGGGGGGGGGGGCAGGTCAGAGTTCAGTTTCTCTCAAGACGGTAGGCGGAGATTATTATGCAAAGTGTTCCTAGTGACGTACATAGAGATGGGCAAAAGATTTGAAATCTATAACGACTCGTTTCAGCGATTCAGAGTCGACTCCTTACTTTAGAAGCCAATAACTTTATAAATTGTGTACTTTTTGGTTTAATTACTTTGCACATTGTTTACACTGATGGACAGCTACATCATACACTGTAATACAGGTAATTTTTGATTTCCCATCTGTGTGGCTCTTTAACAGGATCTAAGCTATATTCAAATCTTTATCAGATGGACAAAAAATAGAATGCATTTGAATTTTGTTTTTGTTTTTTTTTAATTTAAAATTAGGATTTACAGTATATTACAGTTTGCCTGTGCCTTCGTGTCAGGGATAGGTCTCTCACTGTCATTTGTGCTTACATGCCGAATGGCAGTGTAGAGTGCCCGGCCTTCTTGGAGTCTCTGGGAGTGGTGCTGGAAAGTGCTCTGACCGGGGACTCCATCGTTCTACTGGGGGACTTCAACACTCACGTGTGCAGCGACAGTGACACCTGAAGGGGGGTGATTGGGAGGAATGTCCCCCCTTATCTGGACGAAGAAGATGGATGGATAGATTTGCAGTATAAACATTACTTGGAAGACTTGAAAAAACCTGCCATGTGGTTAATTTAATTACATTCAAAGTCTTATTATAAATAATAAATGTTGCTTACACTTGCTATTCAGGGAATATTAATTTGCATTCATTTTCATAAGTTAGTGTACATTTAAAACAAATTTTGTCAAGTTATAAAAAAAAGTGAAAATATTATTTCATTTTAAAAATATACACATGCTATGCAAGTCAAAAAGTTTATAAAATGTCATTTACATCACAGAATGTTAATAAACGCAGTACATACATTGAGATGTGGTTTATTTATATATTTTTTTTTTTTTTAAACAAATTTAAACAAACTTGCCTTTACAATTAAAAACACACTGTCTCCTCGACATGATGCTATATTAAAAAATTTTAATGGTCAATTATTTTTTTTTATTTTTTTTTACAAACAGTATTTTAGAATATACGGTTCAGTTTTATGTGGAGCTGTGCATGTTATGAGAACTGACAGTAAAAACCTTGAACACACACTGTACACTGAAAACATACATAATGATGCTGTCAAATTAGATTTTAATATGATTCTTAGCAGAATGACTGTAGCCAAAAATTAATAATGCATACAATACTAATAAAGCTAAAGAAAATTTTAATGAAAAAGCATTATGTCTCAAACGAAATACATATGAGGATTTTAAACTAATCATAAATAATAAAAAAAGCATTCCATATATTATGTATGACCGTGAATAGAATGCACTGTATAGTAAGGAAGGATTTAAAAGAAAAAACAACAAAAAAAGGTTTAAAAACACTTTGGAGTACATATACTGTACATGAAATACATTAAAGTTTTAACTGTTCAGAATAATGAGGGGAAAATAATCAAAGAACAAAACAGACTTGCTTCCTGTTTTTGTACAGACGTCATTTGCTGAATAGACAGTGGTAGTCCAAATAGTCAATGTGAAGCAGCAAACAAATATTAAAAGGTTTTCTTTTAATATACAGAGTATATATATATATATATATAGACACACACACACACATATATAATGCTTTAACGTTTTATTTCAGCTATTTTTAAACCCAGCAATCAGATTCATCAAACCATTTAAGTCTGAGGTCAGTAAATCTTACCAGCCCCAAAGGTTTGAACAATACATGGAATGAAAACTCCAGATTTCTAGTGTGGTCTCAGGCTTTTGTGTGAATGACAACAGAAAGAAACTTAAACTTTAAATGTTTTGTGAGGAACTGAAAGTTGAAACTGAATTTATGAATATGATTAAGCTGGACCTATGATGAACAATTACCATGTTTCACTGATTCAATACTAAGTTGCCATCTACAATGTAACTACTGATCCTTTAAATGTCACACACAAAGATAACTTTTTCTCATCAAAATAATTTGATGAAATTTTGGCAACGGTGAAAGCAGTCGACATTTTCTACAGCTAAGCCTTTGGCAGCTTGATATCGCTAAGGGTTTATTCCATACAAATTCACACCTCAGGCCTTTCCAAACATGTTCCAGGAATTGAACAAGGCTTACACAATATAAATAAGGAAAGAGGACAAAGGAAAAGTCTCTCCTGCAAGAGCCTGTATGTCAAAGCCTTGCAGCTTCTATGCCCAATCCTGCCAGGCTTTTCAGTTGCTGTTTTTAATTTTCCAGACTCCCCAGTGCTTCATTCTGAGAACCACCCACAAGGAAGCCACGAAGTTCATTTCCTTCCTTAGTGCAGATCTTTTGGGCAAGTGTGAATACAGCAATCCCACTCGGGTGAGGACCAAACAATTGCACCAAAACCCAGTGCCCCAAAGATTTTTGGCGATCTCTTGAAAAAGTGTTGCATTTTAGTGTTTTTTTTAAGCAAACACTAAATTTATTGAGCGAGCGCAAAGACAGAACGCGTCTCCGAGACGAAACGGAGCTGCTCGTGTGCAAGCAAATAGATAGCCCAATTGTGATACATGTGATGACTATCCATTATGACATGCAGGCATTTACATATATATATATATTGGCCTACAAAAAAAATCTTATGCATTTTAATCCTTTAATTTGTAATATTTGGCATGTTTGTGTGCTGCTGTGTGTCCCTGTGTTTAATAAGCAGTCTGCACAGTATTTTAAATTTAAATAACAAATACATTTTTGTTTGAGCTGGTCTATGTCACAGTCTATTTTAAAGCTCCTTAAAATAGCAATGCACCAGCAATGCACCTGAACACACCTCATTTTTAGACCAACACGCCCATGGGCGCAAAAATGAGTGGAAAAAATTTGCTAATTAAACGACGGGGCGCTAGACGGGGAAATGCGAATGACGGACTGAAACTAGAATACACACTTGTGCTGCACCTTTCGTCGCATCGCAGTGGTTGTATGATAGGGCCCTTTGTGTTCTCACACAAAACATTTGCATTCTCTTAAGTATGGCTTGCCCCGGAGTTTGGAGAAAACGCAATACTTTTGCGAGAGAGCACCATGTTAAGTTGGAGTAAGGTGAAAAATATGAAATCGGTCCAATTTTTTTTTTCATCACCCTGAGGGGCTCCATAACTTACTGTTGTTCCAAACCTGTATGACATTCTTCTGTGTAACAGAAAGAGTTCTTCAAAATATCTTCTCTGGAAATAAAATCGACATGAGGGAGAATCAAGGAATAATTTTGAGGTTAACTATCCCTTTAAGGCTTCTCCGCATCATTATTTTTTATATTCATAAGTCAATGCCAACGATCACCACAGATTAAAAGTCGAAAGATTTCATCATTCCGAAACATGTTTCATGAGCTAATATTTCATACGCCAATAAAAGTGCTTAAAAATGAAAGCAACTGTCAAGGTGAAGTGGTGGTATTATGCATCCTCGCTAAGAAATCTGAAATCAAATTACATTTCTAGCTCTGTTTCAAGTCAAAGGGACTTAGAATCTGCTCATTGTGTAGTCCAAACCTTCAACTCCTATTAGCTTTTGTGCTGCACATTATTGGTGACAGACATTTTCCTGTACTACGATGTTGCTGCCCACGCAGGGCCTGTTCCTCAAGCCCTCTGAGGCCATCAAAGGTCAGACCTCTGGAGATGACTGCTCCCACTCTAGCTGTGCCAGTGACTACTTCCGTCACGCTCCAGTTCCCTAGCTGTCTTTCTCCTACAGGCCTGTATGAGGGGGTTACTATAATACCAGCTGACATTCTGACAAGCATGTGATTGTTGGGAGTATACAGGGAAGGAGGAGGGCGCACACTAGCTCTCTCTCTTGTCGGGACCTTTACCAGTCTTTTAAAAGCCTGGAGAAATGTTTGTTGATGAATGCAAGTCTCAGGAATGGCCAAAAGTGCTGACATGGCAGGGCTGGAACAGTGGAAGCCTGGCTGGATTCCAGGAACGGGACAGCTTCTGCAGTTACACCTGGTGACTCATGCTCTCCTATTGCTTTGAGCAGTCACTGTCATCTGCGTTAAATACAACAGTAATCGATAGATATTTAATCATCTTTAATGATCATTTTGCTAGTCTGTTTAGTATTCTGTGCAGCTAAAAGTTCTAGCAGAACCTTCGGTTTTTAAAGCTGTGTGTGCACATCTTGAAAATGTGAAAATATCGCACATTAAAATGAAAGCAAGTTTAAACAACATTTCTGTGGCACTGTGTGAACATTGTGTTGTTTATCTGAACATAACACTGACTCTGGACAGGATTCCTAAATCTTAAATTTCTTAAAATGTGGTCTCAATTCAAAGAAATACTTAAATAAACACAATAAGGCTAACTGTATTATATGCATTGCATTATATTTTGTAGTTAGTAACCCATCAGTAGAATTGTAAAATGTCCAACATTGTGGTGCATGTGTATTTTTGCTTCAAAATCTTTATTATTTTGCTGCAAAATAATTATTATGAGTAAATATAAATAAAAGTAAATATAAGAATATTTCAAGATGAATATATACTGTACCAGTGTAAAGCAACTTAATACAATATATATTTTGTCATTATAAATATATGAATAGTAATTGTAATAATTATTGGGAGATTTAAAGTGACAACTGATATTTATTTGCATCATGTATTATAAAAAGTTTATTTACACTAGCTATTAACATATTTTCAGCATACTATATCAGCCATAAAATATGTATCAAGTATGAAAAAACAATTAATTATTTCATAAAAAAGACAAAATTACTTTTGATTGTTATTTTGTGAGAGATTTTACGTGGATAAGCTTGAAATCATAAATAAATAGTGTTCAAAAATAACATTGTTTAAAAATGATGTAAATAAATAAAAAAGATTGTCAAATGTTTGTAATATTCAGAATTAATGTCATTACCTACACCTGTGATTTCAGTGGCAAGAAATCTAAGTAGTGTGATACTGGGGGGAACTGATTTAATATATCAAAAAACAAACAAAAAATGACTCTGAAAAAGTTTGTTCTGACACTAGTTCTAGCCGCAAGTTCTTGCAGATGCTGCTTGGTTATATATTTTTTAATAATTAAGTAAAACTTAGGTCTCCAAAAAGTGTACTTTTGGAGGCCTCTGTAGGTTTAAATGATTAGTTCAACATTGCAATTTTGACCTAACTTTTTGTGTCAGTGGACCATGATACGGTGCATGAACAGTGCTGATAAACTGACATCTCCTGACCTTGTGCTACTGTTTACTGTAGCCACTCGCTGCCTTTTCTGCCCGCAGGCTCTCGACTGCTCACAGTTGCTGCTCTGCTATTGTATTGTCTATTGTGGTTCAGATCCTAAAAAAAGAAAAATGTGAGGATTTTAAAATAATGCTGCCAATTTCAGGATGGATCTATGATTCTGAACATGCCAACACCAGCCTAGGTTATATTCAAATACTGTCAAGGGCAACTGGACAGGATCACTAAGGTTATTCATTAAAATTATTTCTAGAATCATCCAAGAGGCTTAGGTAGCTTATATTAGGTATGAATTTGAAAAGAAGTGTCACACTCATTCAGATTTGTGAACCCACTGTATGTTAAATGTAACATTAATAACGAATGTATTTGTTTATTTGCAATTGACCTATTGGCTCATCTGCGTTCGAGGGGAGGGGCTTACCGATATGTCAATTGAAGAAATAGTTAATTCAAAACAAAAATAAAATTGCTGAAAATGTACTCAAACTCAGGGTTTATTTCTTCATCAGAACAGATTTGGAGAAAATGTAACATTACATCACTTGCTTAATAATGGATCCTCTGCAGTGATTGGGTGCCGTTAGAATGAGAGTCCAAATAGCCGATGTAAACATTACAATAACAAAAGACTCCGATCCATCAATAAACATTTTGTGAAGCGAAAAGCTGCATGTTTATAAAGGACAAATCCATGACGAGTCCTGCATTCATAATATTGTTTTCTTCAGTGAAAAGTTTCTCTCATCTGAATCAGGAGAGAAATATGCTCAGACCGAGCACAGTTTAGATGAAAACAGGAAACAACGAATGTGTTGGTGGATTTTCATGGGAAATGACAACAGGACATGGAGCTTTTCACATTTCACTGGAGGAAGCATTACGGTGGATTATCGACTGGTATTTTGGCCAGAAGCGACAGTTTAAAGTTAAAACGCCTTCGGGATGGATTTGTTAATCACAAACTTTTCAATTCAATAGACATTATTTGATGGACCGGAGTCTCCAAATCTGTTCTGATGTGGAAATGAACTCATCTACATTTTGGATGGCCAAAGGGTGAGTACATTTTCAGTTAATGTTCAATTTTGGGTAAACTATTCCCTTAATGGTAATTCTAAGTAAGACTTGTCTGTCTACAGTAGGCAGAAAGAATACATTTTCTGAATGTGTTTCAAATGAGTACCTTCCACAGCATTGCTATCATTTGTATTTCCTTAAGTCATCGCTTACTAGCTCTTATGTGAGCAAAAGTTGCATTTAAGTCTTAAATGGTGTAGCTTTTTTCCTACTGAACACAAAAGATGTTAAGTTAAACCTGCTCTTACCATATACAATAACTTGTGTCCCTTCCAAGCTAATAAAAATGGAATCAAGACGTCTAAAAATAAAAAGCAGAAACTCCAACTGGTGACAAAAAAATTAAAATCAAATTGGTTGCAAGGCGCCCCTGAATTTTAAGATATTTTACAACTTAACTATAGAAGAAGCTCTTAAAAGTGCTTAAAGAAAACCTCTCACAGAAATATACAAAAGTAAGTGACTAGCAGTTTTCATGCAGCATGAATGTTGCTGCTCTGCTCACCACCATAAAACCTGTAAACTGTATTCTATAGCTCTTATTATCTGGAAAAGTGAGATAAAGAAAATGCCACGCACAGCAAGTTTTGTGTGTCCACTTCATTTCAGTTTTTGCAAGAGCCAGAAATATCCAAAGCAGACAAAAGCATATGCTTAGAAAAAAAAAGAAAAAGAAGAACAGAACAATGCAAAAACCCCTGTGAATGCTAAACGCAGGCAAATATGGCTCTTTTTTAAATTAAATGACATCCATGAAACATTTGCCACTGACCTGAATAGAAAGACGAATTTTTCCCAGTTTTTATTGTACTCTCAGAAAGCTGATGCAGAACTTCCACTGACAGCCTCTTTGTATTTGTGCAGTATATGCACAATGTAATCCACAAGCGTGATGCAACTTGGTTTGAGCAGAATTTCTATCTTGTTTCTCGCAGGCACCAAGATAATCAGCAACAAGATGCAAAACAAACCCAGACAGAGAGATATTGTTCAACTGAATTAATTTTCTGATAGAAACGTGATCATGTAGGTGTTGATAAGCCCTCAGACCCTCCGTGAACTCGACTTAAAGTGTGTCATTTGTGTGTCACTACTAGAACCACTTGGCATTGAATCTGTTTGAGTGAGTGCAGGACATCGACAATACCTGGAGAAAAGCTATCCGTTACCATTTCCTTTGATTTCAACAGCAGTTATGAAAGTATGGAGTCTGATATGAATCTGACGTCATGATTGCCTGATGGCACCCCAAGAGTAAACACATGCAGTTCCAAGCCCTTCACTAGCGACTATCCTTAGCTGTGACAGGAAATACCTAACTCGATTTCATGTTTAATAGCCCTCCAAAAGCAATCATGGACTGGTGAAACAATAAAATAAATACAATAATATTTTATCTATATTAGGCTGTTGTCATGGCAATATCTGAGGTTATCGTAGACCGAAAGTCAAATTACACAAAATAATTTTCACTAACAGTCATTTTGCATATTGATTTCGATCACAAAATACCTCAAATTAGGACAATTGTCATGAATTTGTTCATTCAAAGTAAAATTTCAGAACCAATATTATCTATAGCTGTTAGATAAACACGTAACCACATTAAAGCCACAATGACTTTCATTTACACCTGTATTGCTATTGTTAACTAAACTTTGAAAATTAATACAAAATAATAAATATTATACATTAATTACAATTTTTTGTGAATGTTTTCAGTGAAGCTGAATTTAAATACTAAATATAAATATGACATGAAAAACTTAATTTAAGTTTTCCCATGCAATATTTATATTTAGTGTTTTATTTAAAAATATTGACTTGGAAACTAACTTAAATAATGTTTGAGCTGAAGTTCTAAAATACTTAAAAGATATTAAAAAAGATGAAGATGGCGAAGAAGAAAAAATTAAAGCTATATAAGAATAAAAATGACAAAAGTTCTTAAAATCTTAAATTAAAATAGAAATATAACTGAAATAATATAAAAAACTGAAAATATAAAAATAATTCAAAATTGCAATAAATACTGCAATAGCATATAAATGATAGTAAGAAAAACACTGATTTATAAAAGAGACAACCAATGATCTGTTCTCAGAAGATGTCGGATGGGGGAATTTTCCAAATGTTTTTCAAACAAATTTTTTTCATTATTATTATTGTACATTTATTTCAAAAACGTTATTTAAACAATTCTGTTATTACCATTTATTTATAAGAATCTTTTCTGTCCAAAACAATGGAAAAATGTCCTTTCAACTTTTGAATTCTTTACTCTTTAAATAAAGCTATAAAACAATTCTGTCTCTAACTTACCCCATATGGTTTGACAAATAAATGTATTCAGTCAGAATAAAGAAATAGGCCGTTTGGAAGCATACGGTTTAATTACAGCATTTAACACCAGGGTATAATGGGGTCATGTTAACCAGCCAAACCCTGACCTCTTGCTTTGAGCACCCACTGCAGCCACTGCAGCCACAGGCATCAAACTATCTCACATAATGCAATACAATAATATTTCTTAAATTGCTTCAAGTCCTGTATATAAATAAAATTTATGTAGATGGTCTCACTTTGCACTGGAGCTATGGTATAATGATTTCATTCACATGGTTATCTAACACAATGAGCTGGAGCATTTCCATGACATTTGCCAAAGTAATAGTTATAAATTGCATATGCAAGAGGTGTCAGACTGGCGCTTTACTGATGTTTCACAAACACAGTCAGTGGTCAACCTTGTTTGGAATCCTGCTGAGTGTTTATGCATGGATATCTCTGGCATGATATCCATTATATATATTTTTTTTTTCATTGCGCAACAAGTGCCGCCAACTCCGTTTGTCAGAGACAAATGTGAAAGGCTTCCTAAGAGCAGGAGGAAGCAAATTGCCTGCAGCCATTTTAAGCTCTTCCAAGAGGGAATCAAGACACACGACAGCTCAGAAGCCAAAGACACTGGAAAGCCACTGGTATGCATATCCTGACATAAGGGAAAGTGTAAGAGCGGGTTTTTTATGGACTAAGATGGTGCTTTTCAATCATCTAAGAGCTTAAGCTACCCCCTCAACACAACAAGAGCATCCCCCGTGGGAAAGACAAAGAGAAAACACCCACGTTGCACTGCCATAAGCTTTCAAACGTCACTCATTTTACTGCCTCTCCCCCAGTATATGTGTGTGTGTCCTTGGGGAATTTGCCATTTTACAATTATCACTGTCAGATAGCATGCAGCTGGAGGAGCTGAATACCAAATGAGGGTAACACTTTAGAATAAGGTTCCATTAGTTAATGTTAGTTAACTACTTTCATTAACATGAACTAAGCAAGAACAATCCTTCTACAGCATTTATAAGTCTTAGTTCATGTTAATTTCAACATTTACTAATGCATTATTTAAATCAAAAGTTGTGCTTGTTAACATTAGTTAATGCACTGTGAATTACCATGAACTAACAATGAATAACTGTATTTTCATTAACTAACATTAACGAAGATGAATAAATACAGTAATAAATGTATTATTCATTGTTTGTTCATGTTAATTAATACATTAACTAACATTAACTAATGGAACCTTATTCTAAAGTGTTACCCAAATGAGTAATCCATGTTCTGAAATATGACAAAAATACATTAACATGGTAAATTCCTTTACAATTTTCCTATTTATTGGCTCTGATTTACATTTGATCAAATGTGTATTTTTAATTCAGAATGCATCACCTTCAACTGAAATGCACTTAAACCGCACTTAAAGCACATGTTGACTGTTTTACTGTAATCCATGTGGGTAGTGTTATGACCCTGATTGTATTTGTAGGTAGACGAGGCTCGGCAAATGACAACTTGGATCTCTAAGATCACAGAAAAATACAATCTGTAGTTAACAAGCTCTTAACTGACTGATCACATTAAAGATATTAATGGTTGTCCTTTGTTTATCCTCATGTATAAATATATAAAAGCAAGGTCATGACACAACATTTGTGTGCAATCAGAGTATTTATCTGGCATGAAAACAACAAGGATGTCAATTAGAATAACAGCATTAAATCATATTAGATTGATAATAGGACAAAATGCCACCAATGACACTAGAAAATGGCATCATTTTTACCTCAAAAAATCCTGATGATTGTATTTATACAATTAAATAAAATGTGGCTGTTATATAAACAATAAATAAATCAGTTATGAATAACAGCAACAATTTAATTGTAATGATTTTGGATCACATTTAACAAAAACCCACCAACCCACTAATCTCAACAAATAAGAATACTTCATAAGACAAAAAAAAAGAATTAGTGAATTGTTGGCCTTCTGGAAAGTATCTTAATTTACTGTACATGTACTCAATACTTGGTAGGGGCTCCTTTTGCTTTAATTACTATCTCAATTTGGCATGGCATGGAGGTGATCAGTTTGTGGCACTGCTGAGGTGGTATGGAAGCACAGGTTTTTTTTTTTTTTTTTGACAATGGCCTTCAGCTCATCTGCATTTTTTGGTCTCTTGTTTCTCATTTTTCTCTTGAGAATCTATGGGGTTCAGGTCTGGTGAATTTAACCAACTTTTGGTGCTTTTGGCAGTGTGGGAAGGTGCTGAATCCTGCTGGAAAATGAAACCAGCATCTTCAAAAAGCTGGTCAGCAGAAGGAAGCATGAAGTGCTCCAAAATTCCTTGTTAAATGGGTGCAATTACTTTGTTTTTCAAAAAACACAATGGACCAACACCAGCAGATGACATTGGACCCCAAATTATCACAGACTGTGGAAACTTAACACTGGTCTTCAAGCGACTTGGGCTATGAGCTTCTCCACCATTCCTCCAGACTCTAGGACCTTGGCTTCCAAATTAAATGAAAAAAACTTGTTCTCATCTGAAAAGAGGACTTTGGACCAATGGGCAACAGTCCAGTTATTCTTCTCCTTTTCCCAGATAAGACACCTCTGACGTTGTCTGTGGTTCAGCAAATTCCTTGACACGTCTGTGTGTGGTGGTTCTTGATGCCTTAATCCCAGCCTCAGTCCATTCTTTGTGAAGTTCACTCAAATTCTCGAATCAATTTGCTTGACAATCCTCATAATGCTATGGTTCTCTCTGTTGGTTGTGCATCTTTTTTTTATTCCACACTTTTTCCTTCCACACAACTTTCTGTTAACATGCTTGGATACAGCACTCTGTGAAAAGCCAGCTTCTCTGGCAATGAATGTTTGTTGGTTACCCTCCTAGTGAAGGGTGTCAATGATTGTCTTCTGGACAACTGTCAGATCAGCAGTCTTCCCCATGATTGTGTAGCCTAGTGAAACCACCACTTTGAAGGCTCAGGAAACCTTTGCAGGTGTTTTGATTTGAGTTGCTGATTTGTATGTCACCATATTCTAATTTGTTGATATAGTGAATTGGTGGGTTTTGTTAAATGCGAGCCAAAATCATCACAATTAAAAGAACCAAATACTTAAACCACTTTAGTGTAGTTTAGTACTTAAAAGATTACTATTTTATTTATTATATTATTTAAAAGCCGTTCCTACGTGTACTGTGTTAAGCTAACTGAGACTTGTTATAGCACTTATATATAATTTCTCCTTTTTTTTTTTTTGATTGCTTCCACTGTGCTCATTTGTAAGTTGCTTTGAATAAAAATGTCCGCTACATGAATAAATGTAAATGTATGTGTATATATTTATGTGTATATATATATATATATATATATATATATATATATATATATATATATATATATATATATATATATATATATATATATATATATATATATACATATATATATATATATATATATATATACGTGTCTTGTCTGTCCACATTATTTATAGTTTTTAGTTTAAAAGTGAGCCATAATGCCCATTTTAACAATATTACTGCTAATGCTAAATTATACCCATAATACATCACACAAAATGACTCTAGTAAGGAGTCTGATAGCATTTTGTTTCCTGTTATTTTGGGGTATTTTCTCCTGGGTTTTGTTATATAGGTAGTGAGGGAACAGCATGTGTATTTTTTCTTTGTATGGTTTTCTAAATTGTCTAAGATTTATCTCTTTCTGTTTTATTGCTTTTGCTTGTGCAGCTCCTCAGTCAATTTGTATTCTTCTGGTTCTTTCTATTTGTGACTGAAAGAGTGTAAATATATTGCAAGTATCGAAAAGAGATTTGATGACTCCCCTTCAGTTTTTCCTTTCTTTTATCTCCTTATGTTTCATATATTCTCATACCGTGTGGACCGAAGCCTGGCTGTGAGAGTGGAATAGTCATATAGTGTTTGCTTTTGTGAAGAAGGTGTGATGACACATTCAGTAAATCCAATGGAAACACTATAACAAGCTCTAGCTGGACGCCTGCAGAAACCACTGGAGGTGAGAGCATTATGCTCATCCCAGTCCCACCTACAGCACCATGATTCCCTCATCTGACATACTTCTTGGGCCAGGAAAAGATCAGAGAACAGCCCCTGAAGCTGTGCAGAAACAGTGATAAACAAAGCAAGAACTGAGTAATATATGCAGTGATGGGATGACGCCCCATGGATGCAACAGCCATCTTCATGTACTGCAGTGCTCGAGAATGAGAGAATACAAATCATTAACGACACACTGTTGCTGAGCAATGTATGGTCTCCAGCAGGTTAGCTAATCCAGTAATGTCTTCAGATACATACAAATCTGAAGCATATCTTCAATCAGAGGAATGTTTCATTGAAAGGATCCCAATAGATCTTAGTTAGGGTAGATATAATATCTAATTTGACACAAATTCAAACGTGTCTGTGAATGATGCACTGTACAGCTACTTTTTGTCAATTTTTTCTTCTATCTATCTATCTATCTATCTATCTATCTATCTATCTATCTATCTATCTATATTTTAGGATGTATTACATATTAATAAAATATAAATTGAGTTCAGTGTGTTCAGGTGAAATAAGAAAGTCAGTCTGTATAGTAATACTGTCATTGTGAAAAAAAAAAAGATGCTCTTTAAATTTATTATAATTATGTCTAATTTAATGTATAGCATGCATTACAATAAATAAATAAATAAATGTGCAATGAGTGGGAGAAGATGTTGAGAGAGCTGAGAGACTTGGATTTGTGGGTGTTAGAATAAGAACAATTTGTAAAATTAACATGTATATAATATTTCCTTTCCTTTTCTTTTACCATTCTGTGTTAACATAGTAGTGAGTGTGTGCATGTAAGTGTGTGTGTGTGTGAGAGAGAGAGAGAGAGAGAGAGAGAGAGAGAGAGACAGAGAGAGAATAGTGAAATATAAGATTTAATGTAACATTCCTCATAACCAGTCTTCACCATTGTTTTTATTTATGCATTTAGCAGATGCCTTTATCAAAAACAACTTTCAGGCTACTTTTTTTTTTTACCAGTATGTTTGCTCCCTGGGAATTGAACCCACAAACTATTGTGCCACTAAAACAACACTCTACCACTGAGCCACAGGAACACAGTGTTTATGTGCAAATGTGATTTTAAAATAATGACTGCTGTAATAAAAATAGTGATTTGTGTATATGAGTATCTGTGTGCTGTTATGTTGTTCTCCACAAATCTATGGATACGGCATTCATAAAATTTAAATATGAGATACTGAATTTCATGCCTGGGGTAGATGAAATCCCATTTCCAGCAACTAAACAGTTTTTTTTTTTTTCATAAAATAATTAGGTTATTTTGCAAATCTGAGCCATGCTTCTTATAGAGAGCACTGCAATATCATCCATGATACTATATGTTACTTTTATATCTTCACTATTTCCTCTGAATATATAGAGCTTATATTATAAATTAAACTTAAATGGAAAGCTGCAATTAGCATGTCGGCACACTCATGTTACTTTCTTCCAGCATCCAAAATGATTTCCCCTTTCCTACTGTAATACAAACCAATCAAGTTGATATACACATCACACACTGTGGTGGGAACTATTAAAAATAGTGTAGATACTGAAACAAATTTTAAAAAAAGTAATAATTCCCTGACATCAATAATAGTAAAACATATTCTAATTGTATTAATTTTTTTAATAATAATAATAATAATAATTTAAGTAATTATTATTATTATTATTATTATTATTATTATTATTAATTTATGGCAATAATGCATGACCTTTCCGGGCTTCTGTATGTGCCACTATAAATCTCCCAAACTGTTTATGTATACAGAACTTTTCACAGCTCCAGTTTCAGTTTAAAATCAATGGATATTCGGATGTACTCCAACTGAAATGCTGCCCATTCATTTAGCTCTGATTCCAAAAATCCCTTTCTTTTTCCCACATATTTTAGAGCCTGCCTTCTGCAGATTTGTGCAGGAGAATCATACACGCAGTTTAGAGGGAACACTGATGTACAGCGTGTTCAACGGGTTGTACTCTTCCATATCCGAGTGCTTAACGTTCAACCGGCACTACATGGAAAATAAATCTTTCCAAAAAATTTACTTTAGAACAATAGAATCTTAATACAGCAGAACCTAAAGGGATTCCACATCTATCCCTCACAAATTCAGTTTCTGTTGCATGAAATTAAAAATGGCGTCTTCCCTGACTAAGGTCTACAGAAGTGCATGCACATGCAGGGAGAGAGAGGCCTAAGAGAAAATTCCTTTTCTTCATTAACATTGGCGAAGCCTTTTTCCTCTAGTACATTCACGACAATTACCAGGCTTCATAACGCAAGCTCTGGTGGAGAATTATAGCACAGCCCTTCTCTCTAGGTTGCAGATCATGCATTATTAATCGGGGCAGCTCAAAGTAAATAATTACATCTCATTATCAAAGCTTGGGTTTCTAGTTTGGAGGCATGTCCTCTCTATTTCTTTAATGAGCCTCCAAGCTGGCCCATTTAGTATTGTTAGAGATGTTAGGTTTGAAAGAGGCATCTCCTCCCCAACTGGGCTTCTGTATTGTGAAATCAGAGAGCGAAAGGGAACAAACTGCTGCTATCAGTACAACGACTGGCATTTGCCATCAGGGCTGGGCTCGCATTCAAGGGCTGCATTCATTATTTTTATCCCAGCTTCCGCCATTCTGCTACATCTGGCGAATTTGGGAGATTGACTGGGCTTCTGTTGGCTCACTGCAAGAAGATAGAGGAAATGCAAAGAATTTTGTTGTAGGTCAGGGGCATGACTAGACTCGACATGAGAGGCTGAGTCCATGCTCCATTTTAGACATCAGAGATATAACGTGACTTGACTGTCCAAGTTATATTACGCAGAGAGTGGTTTTTTAGCTCTATATTAAATTAGGCTGGTAAAAAAATAAAATAATAATAATCTTCTGAAATCAAAATGATGGTGCTTTAATAACCAATATTGATGTATAACAAAACGGATTTCCTAATTACATTCACCAGAGGCCTTTCTGTTAGATTAACATAACACAATTCTGCACCATTCAGATCAGAATCGAGAATGGCTTTTAAATTTCAGTTCAGTAACTTAATTTGAACTGAATTTGAAATGAGATTGAAATGAGGAATTGCAATAAATCTAAATGTGAGGAATTAAATTAAAATAAATTGAAATTTAAAGAAATTATTTTATTTAAAAGTTTTAACTAGAAGTTTGGCAAGATTTAAATGTTCAAATATTTGACAAATGTAATGGTTTTTGGCCAGTACTGCAGGTTTGGAGTCAGTAAGATTATTTTATTATTATTAATATTTTTATTCAGCAGTGACAGTAAATTGATCAAAAGTAACAGTAAAGATTATTACATCACACAAATAAATGCTGTTCTTTTGAACTTTCAATTCAAAGAGTCCTAAAAAAAGCATATTACAATTTCCATAAAAATATTCAGAATCACAATTGCTTTCAAAATTAATAATACTAAGAAATGTTTCTTGAGCAACAAATCAGCATATTAAAATGATTTCTGAAGGATCCTTAAAAATGGAGTAAAGATTTTTAACTTTGCCGTCACCTAAATAAATTAAATATTAAAACATTAAAATAGAAAACACTTATTTTAAAGGTGACATATCAAGAAAATCTGACTTTTTCCCGTTTTAAAGTTTAAACTATTGTGACGCATGATTTCGGCGTGATAGACATAATAATCAAAACAAAACAGATGTTTCTGTTTTTATCAGAGTATCTTGAGGTACTAGTTGTAAAGGCACAGTCCTAAAAAGGGGGCAGGGAGCAGCAGCTCATTTGCATTTAAAGAGACAGTCACTAAAACAGTGTGTTTCTGCTTCCACTCAAAATAGCCATTTTCAAAATTATATAATAAATTATCTGTGGAGTATTTAGAACTGAAACTTCACAGACACATTCTTGGGACACCTGATACTATTAGTACATATTGTAGAAAAGGGCATAATAGGTCAACTTTAAATTGTAAAAATAGTTCACAATATTATGTTTTACTGTATTTTGATCAAATAAATGCTGCCTTTGTGAACATAAGAGACAAACGTTAAACAATGTTTGAATTGCAAGTCAGTAAGTTCCTCTTCCTGTTATTCCAAATTCACACTCATGAAGAGATAGAGGCCCAAAAATCAAAAATAAATTGTACAATCCTGATATACACAAAGTGAGTAATTAGTGAATATTAAAAACAATATTGGCAAGAGAAAGAAAAAACACTCACTCATTGCCTGCACTTTAGCAAACACTCAAAAGCTGTCAAGTCGTGCAGCTCATTTGCACTGTAGACAGGGAATTAAAATATAGCCAATGGATATTAAATCAACTTGATCATAAAATTGCTGCAGTATATACACACAAATAGAAAACAATAATTGAAGGCTATAGCACAAAAAGCCAAAACGAGTCATGTTCCTGCTAGGTAGGTCATTGATTTCGTAACAGTCACATTTTGTGGTGACAGACCTTTTCTTCCTTGAAGATGCTTCAAATAAGTTGTGTGAAAATATCACTTATCAAAACAGTTCAATTACTGCACTGAAAGCACAAGTGTGAATGGAGCTTGCTTGTTTTATATAAGCATACAGAGATTTCCGCGTTCCCAGTCACTGTAGATTCACTTCATATGATGGGCAAGGAGCTGATCATTTTCATTGAAACTCTACATGTGGCCCCTCATCCCTGAAGTCAGAGACAAAAAGGAAATACATAATATGGCGGCATGAGATAGGAAGGAGAATATGATCCAATCGCCAGTGTCAGGACACCGAGTCTTTGGCTGTAAGTCTGCCCCAGCCCAGGATTGAGCATAATGCTGGTAGGCTAGTTAAATGTGATAATTTCACACACCATTTCACATGAGGCGTTCATACGGGGGTCCGCCACTCAACCTGACATAGGGGACACAATGTCTCCCCAGGACTTTGTGCTGTTGCGTTGCTTTGTTGAATATCTTGAAGGAATATGCAGAATGCAGTTGAAATTGCTGGATTCGTGTGGGCTGGGCTAATAGAGATCTTTGCTCAGGGTAATCCGTGCTATGTGGGTTGCAAGGGCAAAGATCAGTACAACAGCACACAGGTGGATTAATGGTGAGTTTCACTCCAGAGGCAAAATTACAGCCTACAGTCAATCAGATGATGATAAACTGTTGTAAAAAACTGCTATCGACTGAGTAATTCTTATCTTTTGCCTTTTTTTATGATGAAATCCAATTTTTGGATTACAAATTGTACAAATTGAGTCAAAATTAACGATAAAATTAACGTTTAACATGATTTTCAGAATATCTTTATAAATATCTTAATGTTTAGTATGTTCATTTAAAGGGATAGTTCACCCAAAAATGAAAATTTGCTAAAAACGTACTCCACCCTCAGGCCACACGAGATGTAGATGAGTTTGTTTCTTCATCTGGAATTTCGCATTACATCGCTTGCTCACCAGTGGATCCTCTGCAGTGAATTGGTGCCAACAGAATGAGAGTCCAAACAGCTGATTAAAGCATTTCAATATTTCACAAGTAATCACATGCCTTCAGTCCATAAAGCAACGTCTTGACCTCTATTCATGATATAATATGTGACCCTGGACAACAAAACCAGTCTTAAGTGTCAATTTTTCAAAATTGAGATTTTTACATCATATGAAAGCTGAATAAATAAGCTTTCCATTGATGTATGGTTTGTTAGGATAAGACAATATTTGGCCGAGATACAACTTGAAAATCTGGAATCTGAGGGTGCAAAAACATCTGATTACTGAAAGAACTGCCTTTTTTAAATTGTCCAAATTCTTAGCAATGCATAACACTAATAAAAAATTACGTTTTTATATATTGATGGTAGGAAATTTAGAAAATATCTTCATGGAACATGATCTTTATTTAATATCCTAATGAATTTTGGCCTAGAAGAAAAATCTTTGTTATAAAAATTGTTATACCCCAGTTACTGAAAATTGGTTTTGTGGTCCAGGGTCACATACTGTAGTGAAAAAATTGTCTTGTCTGAATCAGGAGAAACATATGCACAGATCAAGAACCGTTTACAAGTGAAAACAGTTCTAAACAAATATGTCAGTAGATTTTGATGTGAGAGGTATTGTAATGGTTATATCAGCTGTTTGTCTCTAATTCTGATGGCACCCATTCACTGCAGACGATCCATTGGTGAGCAAGTGATGTAATGCTACATTTCTTAAAATCTGTTCTGATGAGAAAACAAACTCTGTGAACTATTCCTTTAGCAGAACTCAAGCTGATCAAAACCTAAGTATCCATGTTGTCCAGCATGAACAGAGAAAGTTTCAAAGGGAATGCGGAAGGAATCTGAAAGAGAATGTTGAATTGTTTGGTAGAAAAGCTCATGATTAAAGCCAAAAACACCCAAATCTAAATTATGTGATTATTGATCCAGAAACAGTACAGAATCTGTATGGTTTATAAATATTTTGTCCTCATTTAATTTTCTTCGCTTTAACTTTATTAAACCCTAAAACATTCTATGTTTAAGTAATAAATCTCTTAGATTTTCATCGTGATCTCAGACCAGACTTTGAGCTACTGTAAACATTCTCATTCATTCATTTTGATACACATTTGATATTTATAAAATATTTTGATTATACCGATACCATTGCTATCCAGACAATTTCAAAAATGTAAAGTGTAGCATATGATTTATTTCCTCTTCTCAATTTGCCCATCATTGGTTTTTCATAACTCACTGTTCTGCCAAATGACTAATGACCATTTACAGTACCCATCATTTATCACTGTGGGTACCAAAAATATATATTTTTTGCTAAGTCCTAAATCAAGCTCCGAGTGCAGTCGAGCAAACAAAGACGGTTTAAGAGAAAATTTGAAAAAAAAGGAGCGCTTCTGAAACGACAGACGTGCTTTGCATCCAGACACCCATGCAGAAGCAGCCTAATGAGTTGGCTCTCACCAGAGAGGTGGACAATACCCTGCAACCATCGCTCTGAAATAAACCAATGCAGAGCTTGAGCCAGACTACTGAGTTCTCTGTTTCATACAGTCCATTGAGTTCCTCTGGGGGGGTACAATCTTGTGCCACAGATCCTCTTACCCAAAACACTACATGGCCCATTTGTGGTAATAGAGCACATAGGAACATTTTTGCTGTGTGTGCTGTGGATTGAGAAACACTGTCGGGGACGGTGAGGATGCTATTGCTGCACTCCCCACTTCTTTGAGCAGTTGGCTAGTGTCTCCTAAAGCAGATGGTCTGGAATGCAGACACTTAATATGACCTAATATGTCTCATTACACACTCACACAATCATATACCAAAGCAATGAACTATTTGTTGCAAAGATCTCTTTCTTAATGAATATCTAGATCTTATTGAGTAAAAGTACCTAAACATCATTACACCAAGATGAAGCTAACTGAGAAGAAAATAGCTTGTTTTAAGCTCAATATGAAAAGACATTTATTCGCAAACTTATTTTGTGTGCTTAATGTCACATCTTTACGAGCAAAACAGGATATTTGAAACTAAATATACATGGGATGACACTTGATGTTATCTATTGAGAAAGTATTAGAGAAAAAAATAATGCCTTAACAGCTGTTTGGCTATCAGTTAACATTAACCAATATCCTATCTGAGTATTTTCAGGAACGGAAAAAGGTTAGCTCGTTCAATTTCAAGAACATTCACTGTTCCTTGCTGCTGGAATGACCTTCCTAACCTTATCCAGTCATACAATTCCCTGACAATTTTCAAGGAACTACTGGATCTTGAGAGAAAAGAGGGAAAATTGCAAGAAATAAAATCAGAATTGTGAGATATAAACACAGAATTGCGACATGCTAACTCAAAATCGCAATTCTGAGAAGAAAAGTCCGAATTGTGAGATATAAACTCAGAATTACAACAACAGATAAAAAGGCTGCATCCTGCTGACTTAAAATATATATATATATATTTATCCTTCCAACTTGTACTATACTGGACAATGTTTGAACATGCTATTGCTAACACTTCTTGTGGTATTGCCTCCTTGTTACAAATCATTGTATTCCTCATTTGTAATTCATATTAGATAAAAGCATCTGCTAAATGAGTTCATGTAAATTAAATATTAAAATGTTTGCAAAAATGTGCACTGGTAAATCATACCCAATAAGAGCAGGAACGTTTTGAGAGGGTACATTTTTTATTTTAAAAACCGGTGATTAACACTAGTTTGATCAATTTTGCTGTGAATCTTCACAGCTAACACACTTCTGACTTAAACTGTCATGCCACAGCTTACATTGCTTTAAATATCCAAGGCTTGTTAATATTTGGGTAATGATCTTAATTTAAATTCTTCCACGTCACAAGCCTGCATCAGACACCCAGCCTGTGAAGGCGAGGGCAAGAAATAGAGGTGAGAGATAGCGCAAGAAAAGGAGAGGGAGAGACTGCATCTGATAAAGGCTTGCCACTCTGAACTGTACTGATGTGAATAACAGATGTAGGCGATGACCTGGTATAGGCTATCACACTACACTCAATACACTGTCTCCTCTTCTAGCCCTCTGTGCCAGAGGGTGTCATCAGATAATGTGGGCAGAAAATCCATAAGCAGGAGCCTCTGACACGGGACTAAATTGAGTCGGAATGTGTTTTTATGCTTAGTCAGTTGATTTAAGTAATTAAGTTGTGATTTCAATCGAACTTCCTCAAGCAATGGTTTTTGATCTTAAAGAGGACCGCTTATTCGCCAGCCAGCGATAATGACTTTAACACACGCACAGAGGCTGAAAGAAGACATTAAAATAATCTTATCTACATTCATTTAACATTTTTCCCCGTCCAAACTGTGATACTCAAGGCTCCAGCCCTGAACAGCAGACAACATATTTAAAAATACAACATTCAGTGATAATGCAAAGACAGAATTCCCACATCACAGTCTGACTTCTGACTTGAGTATGATCCCCTGACTGGTGCACTGGAATGATCTAGACCTGCCATTAACCACCCTCAGCAACGTTAAAAAATATACTCATTATCATTTAACATAAAATCCAAAATCCTCTATTTCTTTATCAAGTAAGAGTTCCGATCCAAAAAGAAGCATCATTATCATTTCTGTTTGCATTACGCCAAACCTCCAACATCAGTTTTCAATCTAAATGACATTTAATCAGAAACTAATTGCAGTATCATTATTGGTTTTAGCTCATTACCATTACTCAAAAGTAAACTCAAATAAGAGCAAAGCTTTATGGGCCTCTGCCAATCTATTTCACACCACAGAAACACCACAAATTGTTCCAATTCAAGGACTTTAGAAAACGGAAACTGTTAAGTTATTTAGGTGCTAACAAACAGCTTTTGGCCCTCGTCAGCAGTTGGTTACAATATTAAGTTGCAAATAATGACAAACACTGACAAACAGATCATTCAAAACACATTTCCCTTATATAAATTCCTTTTTTATAGCCCAGAAAGGTGACAGTAGGTGAAGGACGAGCATTGTGACTTATTTAGTTTTTTTCAGTCTGTTTGTGTTGTCCACTGCTGTCGATGGAGGTAAACAACGTTAACCGACACAGACTCTCAACCCAGAGGAAAACTCAGGGTCAAATGGCATTTACAGAGCAAGAGTCCTAAGAAAACCTATGAATAATGTATAAAACCAAGCGTTGTTTCTTTTTCTACTGTGCAGAACTTACGTGGCGGTGTGTGATCAGACTCATAAGGAGTTCAAACGTTTGTAACAGGCCAAAAGTTTACAAGTTGGCACCGCACCAATTTTCCTGACTTCCCTATCACCATGATGGAAAAGTTCATTAGCTCATTCAATTATGTAATAGAGCCATCCTGATGGAGCCTGAAATCGCCAGACCTTAGCGTTCCAGGCAAAGGCTCTTTCCATTGCTTTAAAAGCTTCTCTGAACTAATGAAGTCTGGAGAAGTGACTTCATACTGCACTTGGCTGTGCATACACCAAGAGACATGCTTCTCTATCATACACACCATTTCTACAGCAGCTCCTGATGTTGTCCAACCAGAACCACAGAAAACTCCTTTTGCAGGGAACAGTGAAATGCAGTACTCTGTGCTTTATGATCAATGGATTTGTAGCGCTCTCACAAAGACCCAGTGAGTGAGTCATTGCTGCGACAGCCTCTCCATACTACAAAAGTCACTGCACTCCATCACACATTGTTATAGCACATCATGTAGGTGTATGCTTTTGTATTACATAGTTGACTCATTAGATCTGACAATGTGATGCCGATTGGTATTTTGGTACAAAGTTACAAGTCAAGGTGTCATAATTTCCTTCAGCCTTCTGCCTGACACCTCCAAACTCATTATTTCTTACAGGTGTTTAATTTAACTTGTCTCTGACAATTACCAGTGCCAATTATAGACACATTGCAAAAACTATTCTTAATGCCAAAACATCCATTAATGGTATTAAAGCATGTGGAGAAGTTTATACAAACCCATCTAACATGCTTTCTAAACAAGCCCATCTGGTCCAGATGGCCTCAAGGTTTGACATCTGCAAGGCTGATAAAACTCTTTGCTTCCTCCAGACCTCCACAGGCTATATCTGGGTCAATGACATGTATTGCATATATTATATTATAAAATGATTCATTATAATGCAAACCATAAAAAAAAAATCTAAAATAAATATAGATTCAAATTCTGAAGACAAGACATTGTAATCTTTATTTGTGGTGCTTAAATAATAAAAAATTAGGTGGTGTTACTTTATTGAGGTATTTTCTATATGAAATATGAAAAATATGAAAATGT
This sequence comes from Carassius gibelio, assembly GCF_023724105.1. Classification (NCBI taxonomy): domain Eukaryota; kingdom Metazoa; phylum Chordata; class Actinopteri; order Cypriniformes; family Cyprinidae; genus Carassius; species Carassius gibelio. Next base: position 26,400,466 of record NC_068376.1, read on the forward strand.
GTTTGTGTGTAGAATTAAGTATATATTTAACTGTCTATACATATACGTGTGTGTGTGTGTGTGTGTGTGTGTGTGTGTGTGTGTGTGTGTGTGTGTGTGTGTGTGTGTATAGACAAATTTCAATAGGAAATTTTATGTACTTAACATGCGGTTTTTTTTTAAAACGTGCGTGCTTATGTCACTGTCACTGACCAATCTTCTAATATATCACTTCTGTAGAGGCAAGTTACCAAGAGATTCAATGTCAGACTTAAATACTATTCTACATTAAAATATTCTCATATACAACTTGTAAACATTTAATTGAAATATTCAGTCCTGACGATTATAATATGAATCAGTAATATGCATTCACTCAAGAGGCGTTGATGCACTTCAGTAAAACCTGTTGTTCAGAACAAAGTGATGGGCAGAACTTGCCTCTGCTATATACATAGAGCAATGCAGAAACACGCCATATAAGCACAGAAAAGTCTGATTTGCCAAAGTGCCGCACTACTGGTCAATATGTATTTTGAAGCCATCATTTTCTCAATGTCTCACAAATATCGTGCCTACCTCTATTATTACGTGGAACCCAAAAACATTGCTTTGAAATCAACTAATCAACATCGACGAAATTAATAGAGCGACGCTTTTCCCGCAAGGAATCCGTGAGAGCTCTTCAAAGTTGACCCATTTCCATGCACTTACCTTCTTCTATTTGCCGCCGCTGTTGCCAAACACCTCCAGTACGATCACCTAAAAACACAGTCGCCTGCAGATTTTTGGGTATCTCGTTAATCACTTGATGTACGATGGCCCCCAATACGACAAACTCCATTCCCCCACGTAACGGAAATCACACGCAAATCTCCCAAAGCGCGATACCAAGTGGGAAAAGCTGTTGCGCTGTCCAGTGAAAGTGGTGCTGAAACGCTCTCGGAGGCGAAGTACTTTCCATTTCTCCCAGTCGTCGCGTCCATTCATTCACTATTGTAAAATATTGTTCGTCTTGTGTTATGAGCTCATACCTGAAGAGATAGTACTGCACTGAGCATAACTGGAGAGCAGAGCCGTGCTGAGATGTAGGCAGGCAATGCTCTTCAGTCGAAACAGTGTGTTCAACGCCCACATAGCCCACTCACGAACACACAACGCAGAACATACACTGACTGATGAAAGAGCTTTCGAGCTTGATTACTAAGAAAGCCTTAACACATTTTTTTATCTCTTTAATGAATATATCTGCACATGCACGATCTTAAAAGATTATGATGTTTTTAATAAAGCCTACAGCCCTTATTAAAAATCCTGCAGGAATTATCATTACCTTACGACATATGCTAAAGATTGTTATTTTAAAAGTCAATAAATTGAATTTTACTGTAAATATTTTATGGTAACAAGTACTGTATAAAGGTGATTTTTTTTTAGTAAAAGTAGCTCGAGTAGCTCGAATATGTTGGTATCTTAACATTAAATTATTTAATATTCAGAACTGTAAAATAACACATGTAATGCATGTGAATATTGTCACTGTTTTCTTTTTTACAATGTTTTTTACAGTAAAATGATGGCAATCATAGCTGATATTTTACAATTTACTACTGTAAATAAAAAGACTCTAAAGAACCAAATAAGATGGTATAAACAACAATGTTGGGGGGGGGGGGCTTCAGTTTATCCAGTAGGATTTCAATAGATTTTTTTTAAGCAGTCTTGTTTGATCTCATTACTATTGTTTATGTTTGCTTGTTTGTTTGTTTTTGTTTTGTTTTGTTTATTCTTCACTATGGCAAGGAAATTAGTTAAATACACTTTTAAAACCAGTGTAAATGTCCTGGAGGCAATTGTACATATTATTGTACATGCAAGATGTTAAATATAAAGCATAAAGTTCCAGGGCATTGATAATCACAGTGCAGTGAGCAAAAGATGATTTAAAAAAAACATTGTCCCGAAGGATACTTTTTTGGAATGCTTACAAATGTTTTTTTTTTTTTTTTTTTTTTTTTTTTTTTGAGGACAAATTTAGTCTCAAAGCATATCAGTACAAATCTAGGCTTGGTAGACAACATCTACATTTATATGGTAGTGTTGTATCTGAGCTTTCTCTCAGCATATTTTGTTATGAACCCTCAATTCTAATATATTCACATACATGCTTCCAACTTCAGTGTCTTCAAAACAATATCCCCATGGGATTATGATTTTTAAAAAAAGACTAATGTAGTGTGCACAATACACTGATATCTTTCTAGTGTTAACCTATGCAGCTTGCTGCTCATGTTGTTAAATGTATTCATTGAAACTAATGTTAAGTCATTTCTGAAAGTCGTACAACATCAGCGGACACCAAGGAAGAGTTGCAGACCTTTCTTTTAGAAATGAACATGATATGAAATATTACTTTCAGGTGGGACAAAATTATATTCAGATCAGATTTATATATCTTTATACAGCAATAAACAGTACATTTACACTCTTTACATCTGCATTTGTTTCTGTGGATTTGTAGACATTTTTTCTGAGGTTATTTGGCATTACCTCTTGCTCCATTCAGCTATAACTGAATAATAAGTTTATTACCAGACACAGTCAATGTTAATTCTGCAATTAAGTTTTATACTATCCAAAAACTCTGAGCTTTATTGGTGTTTTGGGAAATCTCAGAAAGAAATAAATGGTACAATATCACCCCCTAGTGAAGAGAAATGTTTACTTATGGCCAACATTTCTTTTCTTTTTTACACTTACCTAAATGGCAACTGTTGTCCTCTCTTTGATTTTATCATCTGATTTTTTTTTAGATAGATAGATGGATAGATGGATAGATAAATGCATTATTAATAGTAACATGTATGTATGTATGTATGTATGTATGTATACACACACACAAACACATTTAAATACACACAAAACGAAAAAATTTATTGAATACACAACTGCATCAAATATGTGATATGACCAGCAATCTTGGTGGATGGTGGCTTGTAAATTATATATGGCATCTTTTCATCTACTCTCTATCAGTCCCTTTAAGCAAAAAATTGTCAGTATTGAATTTTCACAAACAGAGCTAGATTAAGTAGAGTCCTGCAGCAGCATTTTGTCCCGTCGGACAGAGCACATGCCTCTTTGGTGTCTAGCCAAGCAGCTTTACTGCTCAAAAGCCAAGCTGCCAAGCCACTGCAGGAACATTGGCCAGTGTGTTACTGATAAAACTCCTCAAGGTGGCAACTTACAGTTCTGCCAGATTCTCTGCTCATCTTGGCAACAAGACCACATTTAGTCCAGAGCTAGTGCTTTTGGATCACCGCTTTGCCTGTATAATCTTTTCTATCATAATTTCTTACCATGAAGGCACAGTAGCAAAAAAATGTGTCAGATAAAGGTAAAATGAAAGGCTAAATGTACTTTTCATGGAAAATTTTTTTTTTATATTATAAGTGGACCGAAGGAAAAATAATAAAGTCATAAAAAAAACATTATGATCCATAATATATATATATATATATGAGTATATATATATATATATATATATATATATATATATATATATAGAGAGAGAGAGAGAGAGAGAGAGAGAGAGAGAGAGAGAGAGAGAGAGAGAGAGAGAGAGAGTGAACTGATCTGTTCGAATGCTGTCATCCTGATAAAGATTGTTGTTTTTGAAAAAATGCTGTTACTTTAAATAATAAGTAACATGACAAGCTCCAGTTAGAAGCGGCTTCCACAAAAATGATGTGAAGGGCCCAATGATTTTTTTTTTCTGCATTCATTAGAAGAAGGCCCTTTCGATGTTCAGGCTTTATATTTTACAAAGTCTAACAAAAGAAACCTAAAATATTTTCTTACCATTTTCACAATATCTATTTTAAACTGCACTCTTTGCACCAACTGTGAAACAAAGCCCTGAAGATAAAGCAGCAGAAGAAGGGACTGAAGAAAAAGCAGATAAGAAACAATTAAACACAGTTATATTTGGTTTTTCAACATTCTCCAAGTAGGACTAAAACAAAAGCAATATCCAGACTTGACATTGTTCAGTGGGCTTAAATGTTTTGTGACATTTAAATAAACCTTGTATTTAGGAGCATATTCGACAAGCAGCATATAAAGATTTACAGCCAGAAGATGGATCATGGTGAGGACCCTTCAGAGGGAATAATTCACACTTAGCGGGGCTCATTGTCGACTACAATTATTAACTGACATTTAAACATCCCTTGATAATATTATGTTAACCTATAAATCACCATGCCCACTAGGAGGGGATAAATAAAACAACGGAAGGATGAGGCTAGGGCAGATTGGTTCATACAAATCACTTCCAGCTTTTTTTTTCTCTAACACTCATATTACACAGGGCAAATCATTTTTATTATTTATGCACAAATGACTTGCTAGCACAGATCGCCATGCAATTTAGTGTCAGTGATCAGTCTAATAAAAATAAATAAAAAAACATTACTAGCCATATTGAACTAATTGATCACTTACATCATTATACATTTGGTCTGAACAATGCCTATTGCAAAAGTTTTAATTAACAAACTACTTCTGCACCATTGTCTGAAAAAAAAAAGAACAAAGTACAGTACGGTGGCTGTAGAAAACGACTCTATTAAATAACTTGGGGTCAGCTGCAGGGCTGAAAATATGACTAGCTCCTAAGTAAATTGATTTTTTACTGTTATTTGTGGCTACAAAAAAAAAAAAGTGTACTATAGCCTTAGCCATACAGCAGATCATCATCAATAATAATTTAAAGACATTCAGATTGATGGCAGATCCGTATTGGATTCAATTTGGTCCCATGTTCATTGGGTGACTACATGAAAAAACACAATGGCATCATAAATGATAACAATGATTTTTAGCTACTTTCCCATCATCCTGTGCAGTAAACATTGCTGGTAGTAAAATAACAGTTTACTCTTTGGTCCTAATCTGTGAAAACATTATATATAATGAGTATTTAAATCTGTAATTTAGCATTATTTTTGAAGGACTGTCGATAGTTGCATAGCTTTTTTTTTTTTGTGAGTTTATCACAAAATTCTGCCACCAATCTCCATTATGACTGCCCAAGCTTCTCATAATAACATAGCACTCAATGATAAACAATCTTCAGTAATTGTATTTTTATGCTCCAAAGAACACCTGTTTGCAAACAGCACAGAAACATGAGGTGTAGATACTTTTGCCAAAATTTATACTGTAGGTTTGTTGTAATGTCCACAGTATCTCCAGTGCGATGTGTTATTCATATAATTTGGATACAAAAATGGTGTGGACCACACATAAAAAAATTAATAAATACATAATAATAATAATAATAACAATAACAATAATAATAATTCTAAAATGGCACAAATAGAAACTCCCCAGGCCATTGGGAAACTGCTAATTGAATTTGGTTAGCAGATTGAGATTATACAGTATCATAATCATAATATGTACAGTATTGTTCAAAATAATAGCAGTACAATGTGACTAACCAGAATAATCAAGGTTTTTCGTATATTTTTTTATTGCTACGTGGCAAACAAGTTACCAGTAGGTTCAGTAGATTCTCAGAAAACAAATGAGACCCAGCATTCATGATATGCACGCTCTTAAGGCTGTGCAATTGGGCAATTAGTTGAATTAGTTGAAAGGGGTGTGTTCAAAAAAATAGCAGTGTGGCATTCAATCACTGAGGTCATCAATTTTGTGAAGAAACCGGTGTGAATCAGGTGGCCCCTATTTAAGGATGAAGCCAACACTTGTTGAACATGCATTTGAAAGCTGAGGAAAATGGGTCGTTCAAGACATTGTTCAGAAGAACAGCGTACTTTGATTAAAAAGTTGATTAGAGAGGGGAAAACCTATAAAGAGGTGCAAAAACTGATAGGCTGTTCAGCTAAAATGATCACCAATGCCTTAAAATGGAGAGCAAAACCAGAGAGACGTGGAAGAAAACGGAAGACAACCATCAAAATGGATAGAAGAATAACCAGAATGGCAAAGGCTCAGCCAATGATCACCTCCAGGATCATCAAAGACAGTCTGGAGTTACCTGTAAGTATTGTGACAGTTAGAAGACGTCTGTGTGAAGCTAATCTATTTTCAAGAATCCCCCGCAAAGTCCCTCTGTTAAAAAAAAGGCATGTGCAGAAGAGGTTACAATTTGCCAAAGAACACATCAACTGGCCTAAAGAGAAATGGAGGAACATTTTGTGGACTGATGAGAGTAAAATTGTTCTTTTTGGGTCCAAGGGCCACAGGCAATTTGTGAGACGACCCCCAAACTCTGAATTCAAGCCACAGTACACAGTGAAGACAGTGAAGCATGGAGGTGCAAGCATCATGATATGGGCATGTTTCTCCTACTATGGTGTTGGGCCTATTTATCGCATACCAGGGATCATGGATCAGTTTGCATATGTTAAAATACTTGAAGAGGTCATGTTGCCCTATGCTGAAGAGGACATGCCCTTGAAATGGTTGTTTCAACAAGACAATGACCCAAAACACACTAGTAAACGGGCAAAGTCTTGGTTCCAAACCAACAAAATTAATGTTATGGAGTGGCCAGCCCAATCTCCAGACCTTAATCCAATTGAGAACTTGTGGGGTGATATCAAAAATGCTGTTTCTGAAGCAAAACCAAGAAATGTGAATGAATTGTGGAATGTTGTTAAAGAATCATGGAGTGGAATAACAGCTGAGAGGTGCCACAAGTTGGTTGACTCCATGCCACACAGATGTCAAGCAGTTTTAAAAAACTGTGTTCATACAACTAAATATTAGTTTAGTGATTCACAGGATTGCTAAATCCCAGAAAAAAAAAAATGTTTGTACAAAATAGTTTTGAGTTTGTACAGTCAAAGGTACACACTGCTATTTTTTTGAACACACCCCTTTCAACTAATTGCCCAATTGCACAGCCTTAAGAGCATGCATATCATGAATGCTGGGTCTTGTTTGTTTTCTGACAATCTACTGAACCTACTGGTAACTTGTTTGCCACGTAGCAATAAAAAATATACTAAAAACCTTGATTATTCTGGTTAGTCACATTGTACTGCTATTATTTTGAACAATACTGTATATGTTATGGATTACAGTATATGTTTTTAGCACTTTATTAGTTTTTTTCCTGATGTCCGCTTATAATGTTAATATTTTTGCATGAAAAACTACAATTTAGCCGTCGATTATAATTTATTTTATTTTTTATCTTTATCTGACCCCTTTTTTACTTTTTTTTTTAACTGTTAAAAACCTGTTTTCTATAGATAGCTATTAATAGATTTTAATTAATATATTCATTAAAATAATATAAAATTACAGTAAAAGCACAATTTACAGTTCAGATGAGTCAAAAGTATCATTACATTAATTTAAACATTTATCAATCGTTATATTTATTAAATAACATATAGATATATTTACTGTCTTAAAGGATTATTTCACTATCAAATTAAAATTTCCTGATAATTTACTCACCCATATTTCATCCAAGATGTTCATGTCTTTTTTTCTCCAGTCGAAAAAAGAAATTTTGAAAGGTTTTGATGAAAACATTCCAGGATTATTCTCCTAATAGTGGATTCAACGGCTGAAAAAAGGCTGAAGGTCAAAATGTAAAAAAAAATAATAATATGCTTGATAAACAGAAATGCTCACCTTGCACTGCTCTGCTATGCACGTCCACACGACTTCTCAATTTCGACTGGTTTTGTGGTCCAGGGATACATATAACATTTTGTTCTGTTATTCCTGCTGCCAACTCGTTTCGAAGAATGCACAATCTTCAATAAGACTAGTCTACTTTTTAAACCCTTAAATTTATATAATATAATATAATTAAATGAGATTATACAACCCTTAGAAATAGAACTATAAAATACACCAGAAACGATGAACAACTTAAATTCTGTTATCTTAGATGACTATGTGCTGTGAAGGAGAACATCTGTCTTTCATGGTGTTTCAGTGAAATGATGGACCAGGCGTGTCCACCCATCCCTGATCATTACCACTCACTAATTATGTCCTTGAAACATTCAATACTGATGAATTCATCCTTCATTTTTTTTTCTCAGTTCCCCACAGAGGAGTCTATCTTACTTGCATAATCACAGTATGATACAAACACCCACAGAACAAGCTTGCAGATTTGTTCTGAACAGGTTCAGCAAAGTCATATACAAAAGAATCTAAGCCATCCTTTTATTTTTGCTTACACCACACTAGAGTTATAACTGCTGCAGTGTCCCTGGGTTATAACTGCAATGGTGCAGATAAGCAACTGAATTGAGCTCCCAGTTCTAACAATCACTCAAGCAATATGTTCCTCTGACATTTTCTTCATTTGGGCTAATACAAGACTATTCAATAACTTTTAACAGCAATTTCCTTGTTGTTAGATTTCCTATGGAAGTGCCATTAAGGCAGTCACAGTTGATCAAATCTACATAGAGTGCCTTGGATGTGAAATAAAGAGTAGTGAACATTACCCAATTGCTCCAGAATGTTCATGAATATGCTGTTATTTCCTCTCATTTGGAAGGCCTTATTGATGTAAGGAAAAGTTGATATTTATCTTTCATTTTGCACAAAAACAAATTGTTTTAATCACAACCCTTGTAGAACATTAAGCAATTATAGTAAGCAATAGTAAGCAATTAATAAGCAAGTATAATGAGCAAGTAGAAGTTCATACATTTCACTTAACTTACAAGGTCGTAAAAAAATGAATGAAAAATAAAATAAAAATAAATAAAGTTAATAATTGTTAGCATTTTAATTTTTTCAATCTATTTAAAGGTTGCTTTATCCTGTGTTTTTGCCTATTTAAAATCAATATGAAACACTGTTCACAATCCTTTTTAAGCTAAATGTGTTGCATTTCAAAAATAAAACATATTCAGCAATTTAGGATGGAGACTTAATTTTATACTGAATTCACTGGATTGTGAAAATACTGCATTGAATCATTTCAAAAATGGGGCAAGTTATTACACTTTGTAATATTAGGAAGAAAAACATTTTATCCTCCTAAATATCATGCAGTGATGAATTATTCACAACAGGATGAGGAATACGCATTAAATTTACCCTGCTCCTGTCCTGTGTAACCTCTAATCACACAGACCTGAGTTTGTTTCTCTAGGGTAATGGCCTCCATATTGCACTGTAACTGTAAATATTTTGGAAACATTGCTTACAGGCTCACGATCTGAGCTTCACAAACACATTTCACCATGCTTTAGGGTAAGACAGCTAATCGTGGCTAACCTCACTCTCTTCAGAAGTTCCTATGGTGACTGAATGCCTATGGGCTGTAATACATGAAATCCATTATAGTCTCTTTGTTTTCAGAAGTAGAAATGCAGTACACTCTCATGTACGCTCTTACATCTCCTGCTGTACTTCCTGTAATAATGTTATGCCATACACTGTGGTAACAATCAACAAGATGTTACCACAAGACCCAGGACATTTAGTGGTAAAATATTATATTTGTATGGTTTGTGAAAATAACAGATGCACCAGTAATTTGAATTGAGGTTAAAATAGCACTAGCCGATATTGTTGTTAAAACAACTCTATGTAAAAAATGTTTTACCTTGAAATATCAGTTTCAAAATCATTCTGACTTCTAATAAGGCAAATAGCTTCTGTTTCTTCCAAACATCTGTTTAGTGAGCGTTTACAGCTATCCGATGTAAATATGATGTGAATTCCACTCACTTAAAAAATACACAAAACCACATCCAGTTGTTTTAAACAGAGCTAAAACAGTGGTATAGCAACACCCAAGTGATTAATTGAAAGCAACCTTATAATATAATACCTTTTTTTTTTTTTTAGAAACTTCACTTATTAAAACCAAGATTTGTCAGCAAGTTCCAAAGTGATTGCAGTAATCTGTTGCCGACACTGAAGTCACACTGGAGAAACTTTTAAGTACTTCACCCAAGGGCATAACAGTGCCAGTCAAAACCTACACTCACTAAAGCGATGGACGGACAGCATCACCCTTCAGGGATTTGAGGCCGCAGCATCCCAGACAAATTTCCAACCACTTCTTTAAAAAAAAAAAGTAACCCCAAAATGCCAGCTCATTTAGTTTTAAAACTCATTTAATATTTAAAAAGTTAAAAAGTTGAAGTTGAACTTAAACATCCAAGAAAATACCCAAGCCAGGCCCTCAGAACAATACATATTTTCACACCATCACTTTGAAATATGACTTCCTGAACACAGCATCACACTGTCATTCATCTCTTCTGCCAACATCTAATTAAATCCAGCCTCAATAACCAGAGACTGAATCTACGATTCTATGAAGTTTATCCAAAAGGAATAATCATGATAGCAAGATGAATATGCAATATGCCGCTTTCCATGAACAAAGTAGACTCTGAAGTCTTTATTTTGTTAGAGGGATTAGATATTGGATATTAATATTCAATTCATATCAGTTAAAAATAATTATTGCTACTTCTAATTTGCCTAGCCTGATCACACATTTTAGTATTTGAAACAATATTTAAAAAATATTATAAAATGATATTTGACCTAAGGTTGATGTTCATTAAGGTTATCATATTTAAACGTTTGTATTTGTTGTATACATTTGGTTTGTTTTGTTTTTGAGTCCTGCAGTCTCATACAGCCTATACTCTAATATTGTAAATGGATAAATGTGTTGTTTGAAATTTTAAACAGCAGAGGGCAGCACTGTGTCCTAGTTTCTTTACACCTGGATCAAATGAAAACAGCGTGTAAAAATAAAAGTAACACGTAATGTATGTAAAATCCTAAACAAAGACATTAACATTGTTATAAGCACAAAATGTCCTAAATGGATTTACTTGAGTCACTTTGTTGAGTTTGGACAGTGTGCATTAACATAACAGGAGATACTGCAACAACACACATTTCATTGTGTGGACGTTCAGATTTATAGGAGCTATAAAATATAAATGTTTACATTCAGTTTTTCTCCAGTGCTTTACATAGATATATGCACATTTAAAATGGCCAAACACAAGTCAACTTACAAAATATCCACACAATGTTTTGTTCCTTTGTTACAGCATGGTTATGATAATATGTATCTATGTTATTTTACCATGTGAGTTTTTTTAGAATGGCATCACACCAAGCCGGTGGATAAATTGAGCACTGATGCTGTCTCTATTTTGTCTTAATCGACTTCACTTCAAAAGATTAAAAACATGCAATTTGATTTACTTTGGATACAGACACTATACTCTATAATTACGACTCCGGTCAGGGGAATGAAGAAAAGAATAGAATAGAGTGGAACGGTTAAAGTAGTGAGTGGTAGCGAGTTAAAAAGAGAGGGGGAAGGGCCAAGCATGACTCTATAGGAGCACAGGCATTGGCTTTATCCCTTGTGTGAGACTCACAGTGAAACAAACCCAAACCTCACCCACTCTGACACACAGTCACAACACATGCTGCAGGACTGTCCTCTCACGATGGCCACACAGAGAAAATGCCACAAAGTGTCAAGCGTTGCTTTCTTAACCTGTCTCTTTGCTGTCTCATTTCAAGGTGAGTACGCTTTACTTCACTTTTCTTCTCCTGCAGATGTTTGGACCCAACTTTGTATCCCTGAAGATGTTGTGCAGCTTTAGGGGAGGAGATTGTTATGAACGAACATTTTGCTTTCGAATGGGTCCTATCTACTCGTAACTTAAAGTAACTATTAAAAAGAAAACTTTAAAAGTGAAAGTTTGAGCACTTGCTTTAATGCATGTATTTCTCGACTCTGCTCTGCTAGTTCTCCGTCTGCGAAGCCACCACACCTCTTTACATCACAGCAATACGCTGTAAACAAAGTTGATGAGTTTCTTCTCAAGTTAACGGCTTGGGATCAATTGATTCGCTCTCACCCACACAGTGTGTCTGTGCATATATTAAATCACCAGGTGGCCGTGTGTGCGTCTGTATGCGAATTAAAGAGTCCATCTGTTGAAATTCCATTAGGCATAAAGAGGATTTTGTGAATTTGGCGGACTATGAAGCATCCAGGTGTTTAGAAGACCCTAGGCGGCAAAAGTTGTGGACCGTATGATGTAATACATATTTTAAATTCAGTCAGAGACAACATTACGAGAGGCTAAACCTGATTTTACCAAGTGAGACATGTTCCTGGGACAACATCTTTGTTGTCCCTGGAACAACATTGTGATTAACCAATCAGATTTGAAGAACCAGTTTATAGATTTTGTGAAGTTTATGCTTAAAATCACTGTTTGCTGCTTGTACATCAGTGTCATTAATCTATCATTTCCTCTGATTTTTATTATAAATCCATGCATAAAATGATATTTAGCCACATAAAAATACACTCAACCATGCATCAATATGAGGAAATATGTATATTTAATTTCAAATCTATTTTTCATCATTTAAGGTGTCAAAATACCAGGTTCAATTTGTTTCAATTATCACATCATTCTAGTCATGCAGTACAGTATGTTTATTTTCTAAAGCCAATTCAGGGCAATGCATGCATTCCCTCGCATACTCCCATCAACCAAGCACAGCTCTCACTCTCACTGGCTTGTGTCCAGTAACTCAGTTAGTGTAGCTTAAAGGGGTACAAGCTCTGTTGTTGATGCTTCGCAGAGAGTGAAGGGGTTGGGCTGCTCAAGGAGTGTCTGATTAGAAACATAAGGGTCTATCTTTCCTCCATATGTTTGCTGCCCTCTCTATGGGTGGAGACAATGCGGGCCCCACACTCAAGGAAGAGAGGGGTTGAGGGTCCAGAGATCGGGGGCGGGGGGGGGCATGTTATTACAGAGAGAGAGGGAGAGAGAGGAAGTCCAAACTTACTCCTCCTTCCCTGTAACTGGATTCTTTGAGTCTCAAATTCCAGCATCCCTAAGAGAACACCCAGAAGTGGTTGGTGACTGCACGGGTGCTATGAGTGCTTTCTAGGGTTTTCTGGATGATTTTGACTGATCAAAGGTCAAAAGAGCCAATCCCCAAGTCTCTTTTACATTCTGGTTCACCTTTAAATGGAAGTCTATGGGATTTATTTTTGCCCACCAGGAAAAATTGCAAGTCACAAAAAAAAAAATAATAATTATGTAGTAATTTATGACTGAGATTTAATGACATTTTCTTTGCCTTTGATAAGCAAAAGTGACAGATGTACTTGAGACGGGGGTTGGAGGCATATGCTCATGCATCTGTTGTAGTAATGCTGATCTCTCATAACAGCTGACGAACTGTCAGTGTTATCAAGTGTGGAGCAGGGCATGATGTAGTGAACGCGTTGTTAGCTCCAAGAAAAACTGTGACGTGGGACTTCACCAACCAGCTTGAGCAGCCTTGAGGATCACAGTCGAGATGTAGAAAATATACATCCTGCTTTATTGACACCCACACCGCATGCTTTTTTTTCCTCACATGATAGGTTCCTTTATCATTCCTTTTCACAACAGCTTATAACGAATCCATCCGATCCCATTATTCAAGCATTCCTGGGGTTACAATCTCAAAACATTAAATTCCCAAAGAGCTTTGAAGAAAAAGGCAGGCATAGTCAGAGAATAAGATATGTAACTTCCTGTTATGTGATGTGAAATATGGAGGGAATGGATTTAGGAATTGGGGGATGGGGGCAAATAGACGTAACATTTGTGTGGAAGGGGGATGTAGAGATGTTCCCTATGGTTGGAAGAGGCTTATTTCTAATGTTGGGGATGGTGCTGGTGCTTGTGCAAGATCCTGAGTGAACTGGCCTTTTATTATTGACATCAACTCTCACCTTTATTCTTCCTTTCTAAAACAAAAACATTTAGTAAAAAGTTGTTCCTCTGGACACTGAACACAGATGTCCATAATTAAGAAAGATTATACAGAAATAAAAAGGGAAATGCAATCAGTGTCACACAAAAATTGGAAATGAAATATTTAATTAAAAATGATTTCAAATAATTATATAATTATCTTAAAAGTCCAAACACTGGAACCCATTGACTTTCTGTACACTGAATGGACTGTCCCTTTAATTTGGCTCAGTAATGAGGTTTTCTCCTATCCTTACTATTTTAGCCAGATATTCATTCCCTGTGAGCCTTCTATGCCACTCTCTATGGTGTTTTGGGAGCTCATTGTTGCTCTCATGTGAACAAAAAATATTTTTCCACATCACAGCTGGGTCATTAATATACCCTCTCAGGGCCGCTGCTGGCCCAATGGGTGCCCTAAGCAGAATAGTTTTTAAAAAGTATATGTTTGTTAATATTAATATAGAACGAAAGTTTTTTTAAATGTTTATTTGTTGTTGTTTGAGCAGTTGGGATGGTGCGTTTAGGGAGCAGCAGTACTGTCCCCTCTGGCAAACTGAAGCCATGCTTTCATATGATTCTTTGAGTAACGGGCTCTGTTGTGCCTTCCCTCTATACAGGCCACTGTTATTCAGAGCTATTTATATGGTATAATTTATTTTGAACTATGTAGCATCTTTAGAGAAAAGTCTTTCATGCTTTCGAAGTAGTTTCTACATGATTCAGTTCAGTGTAGTTTGTTAGAAGTTGCTTTTTTACTGTTCTTCCAATGTATGCATTACATTTTATTTATTTATATATGCATTTAACTTATTTATGTATTTAATTGAATATTATATTTTTTTTTAAATGTATCGACCCCAAACATTTGAACAGTATGTTAAAACATTATTACTATAAATAATAGTAATGAACATAGTTTTTCGGCTTTATCAGAACTACTGAAAGATAAACTTCATTAAAAAGCAATTTTTCTGTCAGATTACAGGAAGCAAGGAAGGGAGAGAAGCATAGAAAATAATTCCAATTTCAAGCCAAGGGTCAATTTAAGTTTACCTCTAGGTTATCTTTGCGCTGAAATATATCTAACATAATGTGTCGGTTCAGCAAGATTTCCACTGTGCAAAGCAAATCTTTGAGAAGAAAAACAAACTGTGTTGGTTAAGATGTTTGCAAAGTTGCTCTGTTTGCAAGTGCCTCTAAATTAAATCATCAAACACATCAAAACAAGACGCCTCTGAAATACCTGGCACACAGAAACTCACATGCCTGATACCACACACATTTTCCTCAGTTTAACCAATTAATGGGAAGAAAAATAAACAAAGCCATATCAGGCTGGTAGTAGCCCTGAGGAGAGCGAGTGAATGAATGAGTGAATACCGCTGAGGTGAGGTCATGCTAAGAACAAGGAGCTTAGAGACGCAGGAGGATGGATACTGGAGAAGAGGAGGAGGAGGAGAAAACAAGATTTGAATGTGCCCATCTGGTGACTTCAGCTCATGGTGGTGGGGAAAAAAAACTTTGGCATGAATCACTTACTACTCAGTAACTCAGGAGTCTTAAAAAGAAATAATTGAAACAATTGCTGGCATGCAGCTAGAATAAAGAGTCAATTCATAAAAACTACAGATTATTATATTGAAAGGTTATAATGAAATCTCAAGGCAAACCTGACCACAGTTTGAGATGCTATTAATATCTCTTCTGAAGGAATAAAGCAGTGTTTCCCAACCACTGTGCTGCATCAAGTGTGCCGTGGAAAATTATCATAACTTCCTATTTCATTATTATTATTTTAAATAAAATAAAATAAAATAAAAAGGTTGGGAAAGACTGGTCTAGAGGCACATGTCTAGGGTGTTTCTGTCAAGATAAGAATGTAAATGTCTCCATTAGCTTTCCATTTAATCTCATTGCTGGCAAGGAGACACAACTAAGATATAAAAGTCACATTTCTTTTGGGAACATGGAAACGGCAAATAAGGGGATTTACATGGATTCTAAGGATAATAAAAACAATATTTCTAAGTATAATTTCCTCAGCAAATCCTATTAGTCTGAACGTCAGAAGAAGATAAATATTATTAAAAAAAATTAGTTGGTGATGCTAATAAAAATATCCTGCAAGTGAGATTTTTGATGACAAAGAATTTACTGTTTTAGTACCTATAAATCCCCTGGTTTGAATTTTTTCACTAAATCAGTGCACATACAAAATTGGAAAGTGTATTACACAGAAGCAGAATTAATTTTTCTTGTGAAGCTACCTAAAACTGCTTATAAATCTAATTTACAAAACACTTCAGGCCGATATCACTAAACAGTTACACCTCCACAAAATAACACTCGAACCCAGTTCAAAAGATGGGAATTGCACTGTGCAAATTGCATTCAGAGGTCATTTAGTTAGTGTTTGCGCCATTACCGATTTGCACAACTCTTTAAGTCAAAACAAGCCAGCGCATGCAAACAAATCCTATTCATTCTTAGTGCATTTCTCCTTGAACCTTGGGAAAATCTAGATGCTAGCATCAGAATACAGTTTAATACACTTTATCCAGATTTATAAATATAATAATACAAGCAGAAGAGATTTAGCAAAGAGAGAAACACTGCTAAATCATATTATAGCATTACTTCTCATGGCTATTTAATTTACAGGCTAAATAAAAACATGGGAAATATTGTTTGCTGATTACTAAAACTTTAAAAAATGCAAATATTTTGTGTGTGATCAATCAAAAGATTGCTTAGAATGAATTAAACTGAGGTGAAGTTTGCTGTGTGCTAAAGAGAATTATGCAAATAATGCTAGATAATCGTTTCATTATAATGGATGGACACACCTAATCATTCTGACAGTGATCTGACTCAGTACTGTCTCGCTTTAGGTTTCATGTGTATCATGCTGAGCACTGACACATGACCAAAGATAGAAAAAAAAATATTTTAGAATAGAATCACTGCTTTATTCAAAACATCTCTTGTAGAAAATCACATAAATCTCATTTTTCAGCACATAATTATGCCAAACTAGAAATGGCTCCACAAAGAGTCTCTTATTTGCTCTTTCCATCTCCCTGCCTCCGTCTGTTTCAATTTTATTCTCTTTTTAACTTCTGATCAACTCTCTCTGTGGTTTCCAGGGGGGAGTGTGTTGAGGCATGGATGGGGTCAGAGGTCAGGACCTCTTGTGGCAGGGAGGAGGGGTGAGGTTAAGGTTTTATAAGCTCAGTCTGTGCTGATGTATCCATGCACAATCAGTCTATTAATTACACACAGCACATTTAACTCATGGATTCAAACCAGTGCAGCCCTGGACAGAACTGTTCGGAAATTAGGTCAGTGTTCATTCCTCTGGCTCTGAAAAACATTATGCAATTTAATCGACTTTAACCAGTTAAGCATAAGATAATTCTAAACATACCTCTGAATTACAAAGATTGAGTTTTGTAAACTTTTGCTGTTCAATCAATCAGTTTGGACATGGCCAACTGAACAAAGTCAGTAACGTTGTAATTCAACTCTCTGGTCAAACCAGGACCAGCTTCACCAACTCCAGCACCACAAAAAGAAGCATAATAGATAGAACAGAATAAGAAAAAGAAAAAAATATTTGCCAGCCAGATTCAAATTCACATCGCCCGTGTAGTGTAAACTCCATGGCTTAGCAAGTAATCTCTAACACAAGTTTTAACTCATACACTACAATGCTCGTGGGTGATGGAGACAGAAAACATCTCAATTAAACGGGTAATTGGGTTTGAGTCCATGGAACTCTGTTATTGAGACAACACAACATTGATGATTTACAGCTCGGTTAAGGCTGATTAATTATAATAATAATAATTTCTGAAGAAAACATGTGAGTCGTGCCTTACCATGGGGTCAGTAAGATTCTTTTCATGTTTCTGAAAGTAGTCTCTATTATGCACACTAAGAATGCATTTATTTTATCAAAAGTACTGTAAATACTGTGATATTGTGATTTATTATTCTAATTCAGCATCATTACTCCAGTTTTCAAGGTCACATGATTTTCAGAAATCATTTGCTGGTAAATAAACATGTCATATTATTTTCGATGTTGAAAACAGTTGTGCTGCTTACAGGTGTCATATGATGTGATTTAAAATTGTCCTTTCTCTTTGGAGTGTTACAGTACATGCTCTGGGTGCATAAAGAAGATCTGTAAAGTTGCAAAGACTAAAGTCTTTATCAAAGTAAAGGCCACGCCCCCCTAAAATGGCTCATTCAAACACGCCCCCACATGTGTACGTCACTATGTGGAAATATTTGAATAATGCCGCCCAAATGTTCATGCAAAGAAAGAAAGCGTGGTTTCAGTAAGTGTTGAAGGGTTCACAGTTAGTGTTGAAGCAGCCATGACAGGGAGACATAATATAAATCAAACAGAATGTGTTTTTTTTTTTTTTTGAGAGAGTAAAAATGCACAAAGTTTCCTGTGAGGGTTAGGGTTAGGTGTACGGTTGGTGAAGGGCGATAGAATATACAGTTTCTACAGTATAAAAACCATTACGCCTATGGGATGCCTCCACTTTTCACAAAAACAAACGTGTGTGTGTGTGTGTGTGTGTGTGTGTGTGTGTGTGTGTGTGTGTGTGTGTGTGTGTGTGTGTGAAAAAGACAGGCTCACACAGTGGAATCAGCGTTCTTAACCGTCTGTGGCTTGTGTACTGCAAACACATACGAGCTTCATCAATCCTACTCCACATTCGCATACTAAACATCATATAACCACATTCACTTTCAGTGAGGACAGAAATGACATGCCGAGTGTTAGTGTGTGTGTTTCTCTGCTCTTACCAAACGTGACTGATCACTGATGAGGTTGATGAACAAGGGGGACAATTTAAAATGCCACATCTCCGGAAAAGTGCACTTTGAAACAACCATGAAGCACTCGCCACAGGCTTTCCAAATACCCCACAGATTGTCTGAGCACAGGTCGAAAAACTTTGGCAACTAAGGTGAGGACAAAGAGAGAGTGCTGGTTAACGCATTTGCATGTCGTGTAAACCAAATTCTGCACAAAGACACATACAGACTTAAAGGCTTTTTAGACTACAAGGCTTTTTTTGGGGGGAGCGTCCTTGCACTTAGATTTAATTAGATGCATTAATTCTGACCCACTGTGACTGCAGTTTTGTTATAAATGCAACCACAAGAGGAACACAGAAGGTCTCACCAGAAGTTTATCTGTGGCTTTTCGTGGCCAGCAATAGAGAAAAAAGTGAGAAAAAAAAGTGTAAAATTGTTATGCTGTAAACAGAAGCCTGTTGCAATGCAAGCAACATTGCTTCTTGCCAATCCAGCAAAAGTTGCAAATGTAGATTGACATTCTTCACAACTTCTTCAACACAGAGTACACCTGAGCTTTGTTACTGCAGTTTTATTGAATGTAAAAACAGTCACAAACATGTGCATGTATCAGAACACAACTTCAATGTGTCAAGATTTCTCGATTTTGGAAGCCATTTCTGTCCATTGTGTTCATCGGATTGTTACTTAATTGTCTCAGGATTCAGAAATAATAATGATAATGCATGACTTATATTTACACACTTTTGTACAAAGGGAAATACACAACTGTTCATAAGTTTTGGTCAGCAAGTTCAAATGATTTGATTATTTTTTTTATTTTTTTATAAGCAACTTCACTTTTTGGAGCCATTTTTGGATTTACTTTTGGTCGCAAGGTTATTGCTAGTGTATGTTTGGCGTATGAATTGTCACACCCCTCTGTTCCCCTTTCTGGCTTGAACTGATGGTAAAACTAAGGACATTTATTTTGAAAGATGAAGCTCACGATTATGGTAATGGGAAATTACATTTCCGACGAGTGCTCGCATTGTTCGGCCAATCACAATGCACTGCTCAGTTAGCCAATCAGAGCATCAGACAGCGCTTTTCGAAAGGGACTTTGTAGAAAACTACGTGTTTGAGAGAGGCACAGTATTTGAAAAATAATGTTGTTTTTAGAACATTAAAGCATGTCAACATATTCTATTACACCAAATACACAAAATAATGATATTTAAAAAAGCATCATATGACCTCTTTAAAAATCTTGTGGAAATGGCAATTATTATTATTTATTTATTTAATTTATTTTTAATGGATAGAAAGTTCAGAAGAAACGCATTTATTTGAAATAGTTTTTTTTATATGTAAGAATAAGTCTTTATTGTTACCTTTGAGCAATTTAATGCATCCTTTGCAGGAAAAAATCTATTAATTTCTTACTCAGTTCCCTCCTTCAGTGCAAGTCTATAGTATTTTATCATCCGCCAAACAAAGATTGTATATTTCATATGCCGTTAAAAAGAAAGAAAGATTAAGATTTGGATGCAAATAATTTGAATGAGCCGCTGTGACATCGTTTACCTTATATTTCAGCTGTGATTTGTGAAGATGTGCATGAAGATTCAGGCGTCAACACCCGTGGGGATGGTGATCTACTCCTTCCAACAGGAAAGGTGCAGAAAAAAGGTATAAAAAAAACATATATATACACATTAAGCTGTAGTAGAAAAACAGCTCTTTATGACCATGACTACAACAAGTCAAGTAATTACAAGTATATTTCCCTCACAGAAGATCATCAGATCCAGATTGTCGTTTTCCCCACTATGTTTCCTGATTCAGAGACGCCACGAACTAAGACCACTGAGTCAACTCAGCCTAACACACAGACCCCAGATCAGACCGAACCAAACCCACCTGAAATAAACAGTGTCACTTCTAAGATGAAGACACTCTATACAGTACCTTATAAACATTATTTTAAAACATTATAAAATAATTCACTTTTTGGATGATGTGTTCTGTTAGGTAAAGATGACTTCTGGTCTTATATTTGTGTTAATTTTGCAGGGCAATGTGGTCTGTGTGGATAAAATACCAGTGCGATACAAGTATGATGTGCTGCTGAAACTAAAGGCCTCCTCCACATGTGTAAGTACTGGTATGGATGTATCCTGTGACAACTGTGTGGAATCTGGGAAAATAATATTAAATAATAGTAGCAGTGCTGATTCTAGATCCATCCTGACTAGTTTGAAAAGACCGAATTTAAGTGTACAGTAGAGGTAAGAAACTCACCCAAGCTTTAGTTTATTAAGTATGCCTAAGTATTGTATGCTGAATTTGTTGTATTGTATGCTGATCACTCGGGACACACAGCACCCAAATACCATTAAATTTCAGGAAGCCCACACTAAAGTGTGTTCAGAATAATCCACATTAATAAAAATTAAGAAAAAAAACATACTGTAATTCAGAGCCTTCAGTCTCAGACAAAACAATAGACAGACTGCTAGTTGTGTCTTCCTTTTGCCAATATGACAATCAAGTCGTCTTATAAGTATAGTCAACATTATAAGTATATAAATTTTGTATTAATAAAGTTGTCTCATAGAGACTCTAATAAATGTGTTATGCTTTGTGTTAAGGCTCACTAAGTGGAGCCGTCATAGAGGCCTTGTGGCCTGCACATCAATAGCATTCCATTACAATCCATGGGCGGCAGCAGGAAGTCTGCCAAGACACACAGACGGCCTCTAGGTTTAGTTTCAGAGCCAGTAAAGGGTCTCAGTAGAATAAAGTATCTACTACGAGAGAAAAAATTTGAAAAAAAAAGAAAAAATCATGAATGACCTGTGTGTGTAAATGACTAAAGCACACATCATGACATCTGATGTTTTCAGCTAAAATTCAGGACGAATTTGACACCTATCTTAACAAAAAAGAAAACGTTAAACTGTCATCATCTTCCATCACCAGCAAAACTGCCTAATTTATTATCTATTTAATTTTTGAAAGTTTTTGAAAGTTTATTAGCAACATGATTACTTTAGTGTTAATCATAACATTTATAATCAAAATGGCATTTTTATGGGTATTCTTCTATTCGCCAATGTTTCCTTGGAGAGCTGTGATTGAGTGGAAGGGGAAGCTGTTGCTATGAGAGAGAACCTGAACATACACGTGTCATATTACACTACATTCCAGGAAAGAAAGAGATATGAGATACAGAGAGAAAGAAAGAAAGAAAGAAAGAAAGAAAGAAAGAAAGAAAGAAAGAAAGGGGAGAAAAAGAGAGGAAGGCTTAAGGCATCACTCTTTTCCTCAGGTTTACATGTAAAATTTTATATATATATATATATATATATATATATATATATATATATATATATATATATGTCCAACACTTATTCAAAAACCTTTCACCCAATAGGAAGAGACTAAAGTCAAGATACAGAGTGTTCTAGAACATCTCTGTGGTGAAGACTGCAAACTTGAAATCTATCAGAAAGACAACATGGATGAGATCATTGTTTATGGAGACAGCGTTGAAGGTTTGTATTGTTTTGTTGTTCACCCCACAAAATAATACATTAATTATAGTTAATTATTTGATTAATTATGATCAAATATATAACTCTACAATTATAAATATGAAATACATACAAATGTCTATAGATGGCATCTATCGCTCGTATAAAAGCATCCAACTTAAAACCAACATTCAAAGTTTATCATATAATTAAAAATTAACATTGAATATCTTTGAATTTAAATTCATTTTTACACACATTAATTCAAGCTATAAAACTTCCGGGTACTTTTTGTTCACTTGTTTCACTTCAGTATGAATTGGAATTTAAAATTCTCTAAAGCCTAAATTTATTGCAAAAATAAACAAATATAAATTAATAAGTGACTATTGTGGCTGCATGTTAAATATTCCGGTGCTGTGAACAATCAGAATAAAATATTAGTATTTTGAATTTATTTTGATTTGTTTAAATTTTTTTCATGAAGCTGATCCTGAAGGAATGGCTGGGAAGTTCAACAATGACAACATCACCGATAAGGTCAGCAACACTGAAAACTTTGTCGTGTAATCAAGTAAGCAGGGTGAAAAAGAGAGAAAGGGCAAATACAAAAGGAAGAAGAAGTCTGTACATCTGCTATCAGGATTTTGAGTAGGAGTGGTTTAATAAAGCATTACTCCCAGATTCCAGTCCATATGAATAATACACACCTGAAACAGAAACACTGCATCTTTTACCATGTGGTTTAGTTTAGGGTTAAGTTGGAGTGAGGTAAGGCTGTAACTAAAGTGTAAACAGCTGTGCTAACAAATCAGACCAACACACTATACAGTATAACACTTCAGTTCACACAAACCTAATTCACACAATATTGTGATGCTATAAAAACTAAGATATATCACCCAATAGGTCAAAAGCTAACTTGTGTTGGTAATGGTTTGTGTCTAGGTGGAAGTAGAGGAGGCAGTGTCCCGAACTGGCCAGCAGTCTAAAATTGTTTTCATCTCTCTTCTGATAACGGGTTTGCTTCTTGCTACTTTGTTAATTGCTGGATATCTTCTAAAGACTAATCGAGGACAATCGAAAGGGCAACAGCTGGTAAGTGTGACCATCTAATCACTGCTCATTCTAAATGAATCAATAGTATTAGGGTTGAGGATCATTGCTCAATATCGAATTACTGTCTCGTCTCAATCAAGGCTGAGGACTCCTTTCAAGTGGAGAACCAAGGAAACACACTGCTGTCTGTGGCTCCTCTGCCTCAACAGGAGCCTTTGGACAAGTCCATCATTAATGGGGAGTCTCCAGAATCTCCCCCCACCAATGGACACTCCGCCACCCAGACACAAGTGACTGATACTCCAATGTAAGAGACTCGGTGTCAACATCAATCCAATGTCCAACATGAAGAGTGAACAAACATCATGGCTTATCATGCACAATAACATTAGGTGTGATAAAAACTGCAACATTGATATTGATAATAATGATGATAGTATAATAAACTGATTGTTAGGCAGCCTTTTGTGTAAATGCAAGAGATAAAAGAACCAAATCTGTTTCAGTTGAGCCTGAAATGTTAGCTGATGAATAACAACTCAGAAACCAGATCAATTACATACAAACATCAAACATTTACACTTTCAAATATGTTTGGATTCCACCAGTGCTTCCATGCTTAAGGAATATGATGAATAGGATATGTATTATACGTTTAGATGAGCCAAAAATCTTATCTATGTGCAGTATTCATAATGGAAAAGCATTCTCAAATCTACAACTGCTGCTCTACATACTGTACATACAGTAGTATGCTTTGGTACATCAGAAAATGTACTATTGTCTGGATTCAACAGTTCTTAAAATTAGGATTCTTATCAGTTCAAATGTGGTTATCAACCCTGGCCTTTCACTGACTAAAATATAGTGTCATTTTCTATTGCCTATGTTAGTATATTGCATTTTCCACTCTTGATTTGATTCACTTCAGAAAGGTTCTGGACGTTTATGCATTTCAGAGATTTAGCTTTTCTTCAAAGCAACTTTTGCATTCAAAATACATTTAATCAGTATGTGTGTTTCCTCAGGACCGTGGCATTATTAGCATTATTCTCTACAAGCTGAGCTGAAAATGTGTAATAAGCAAAAAGCTTGAGTGGTAGTGTTAACACAAATACTGCTAAAAATCTTGTGTTAGACACATCACTCTTTAAACACATTTGCATGTAGATCTTAATGGCAATGTCTGATGAATCACTGCTGTTATCATATTTTTAAAAAGCCAAACTCGTCTCTACAACAAATTACAAATTTGACCTTTACAGTAACTGCATATATTTTTATACAAAGTATATTTTGTATTATAATTTTTTGGTTAGGTGTGTAAGGTGGGGGGGGGGGGGGGTTAGGATTGTTGTTTAGCATGTGAAAGTGTATGTGTATGAGTGAGTGCTTAAATAGTTTTGTTTGTCATATTCAATTCTCCTGATTCAATTGACTGTTGAGAAGGCAAATTTCTGAACCTCTAAACAATAAAACACAATTTTCATAATGTTTGTACACAATAGCAGTAATAAGTGATTAGCATAGTATGTGTTTTATGTTTTTTTATATTTTTTTACTGTAATTATCTTGATGTTATGAGAAAATTAAACAAAAAATAAACATTGAATAAACTTCTGTATATGTCACATCTGACTGCATTTAAATCAATTCCACTGAAATCACAGGATATCCCAAAAGTTTACATGTAAATTTCCACACATGTAGTCACTAAGGATTCATAAATAACATAAATCTTTGGCCTTGAATGGTTGTTTAAGTAAACGAGTAAATCTACTGAAGCTAGTACAAAGGAAACACCAGTCAGGCAGTAAGTATGTCCCCTGGGCCGCATCAAACTTGCTACATGCAGGAAATTTCAGTGGATTCACACGGTCGTGGGATCAAGTGAGGTGTGTTAAACCTTCTGTGGAGCCCCATGGTTGAACATTTTGTACTAAGGGATTTGTATATCTTATATATAGGCAGGGTGGAGAAGTTGAGTCTGCTCTAACCACCAGACGAATTCAGCAACTGCAGGAAAAAAGACCAATGACATGGCGAAATGAAGGCGGAGCTGATGTTTCCCTCCAACTACAAACCAACCAATCAGTGTCAACAATGGAGAATAAATAAATCATTAGGATTCTAAATCAATTTTACTCAATGAAAACAAGACAAATTAACAACTACTTGAAAATATGACCAATTACACTCAAATACCAAGCATAAAGTCAAACTTATTCCCAGTTCCTCTTGAGAATAAAATATCAACTAAATGTAAAGAATTTTATTGTTATTCTAAAATGCGTATATGAGTCTGGTATTAAATACATACCATCACAAAAAACAAAACTGTTTAGATATGTCATAATATTAACTCCTGTTATATAGAGATCCTTTACTCACCAACAAATAGTCTAAATTCCATGGAGCTAAATCAAGACATGCAGTCAGACCCAGCTGCAAGCTTCAGATGTTTCGTTTAAGAGCTTGGATAGCACATGCACGCTCAGTGACACCAGATCTCCATCACACTCTTCTGCAATAACAAGTATAAAGGGTTTAATGAATAAACATGACATTCAGAGACAACTTAGGCCATGTCATTCACAGTCTCATTTATACTAAAAAAAAACTGTAAATACTTTGGTGCAGCAATGATTTATAGGTTTAGGTTGTGTGCCACCTGAAAAAGTTTGACAACAACTTGTATAGAATAATATTTAATTAACATACCAACTATCTCTGTTATCCAGAAAAATGAATCAACCTCCCTAACCAGGCATAGGAATAAACTGATTTATTTCACACACACGGATAAACCTGTCAGCTATATAATCCCCATGAGAATGAACACGAAGTATGGTTTTACTCAAACACATGCCCTCCCTTGTTGCTCAGTTTTATGACCAACACATGTACACTTCATGCTCTATTCCCAGACACTTCCCTCACAGCTTTCTCACAAATGTGCACTACTGTAGAATGTACTTTAAATCACTATGCCTCTGTCTCTGCTGAGATCTATAGTGCAGTGCATAAAAAAATAAACAATTATTCGGTTGTTATGTCTTTGTTGAGGTATTGCTTTTGGAATAAAATGTTGCTAATTTTCGAAATGTGAACTTAAAAATCCTCCACTTTGTAAATTGGCAACAACTTGAACAATGGCTTTAGTAAAGAGTATTTTGGGTAAATAGTGCCCCCTGGTGTGTATACAGAGCTCTTGCATAGGTAAATGTTACTGGACAATAATAATCTGAGAGAACATTGAGAATTCTTTATGAAATCCTTCCTTGAAACAATAACAAAATCTAGAGGTAAAACAATAAACTCCTTTCTTATTGTCGCAAATACTTTATATAGAGAGAGATGACACTCTCTCAGAATGTGCTTCGTAAAGTTTCTCTCTATCAAGAAATGACGTGAAATGTGGATTTATTCAAAATGATTTGGGGTACAATAGTTTTTCTTTTTTGTTCTATTTTATCTGAGCTTCTAATGCCAACATTATAATAACATTTTTTATTACTTTTGAATATGTAAAATTGGGAGGCATGATGAACAATGTTTCATGCAGTTATCTAACTGAAGCCTGTCCTTGACTTATTGGCTTATCATTATATTTTATGACTTAATGACAATATATAAACAATAGCCCAATGTGGATTTCATTAAGACTTTTATTTTAAAAACATTATTTGTACAACTAAAATAATAATTCAATATATTTCATATATTCAATAATCCAACTACGCTTATAACAGTGAAACAAAGTTTCCTTTTTCTTAATGAAATTTGACTGCTTTTTTTTGGGGGGGGGGGGTTGTCTTTTATGACTAGTCCTAATGTTCTGGAATGCTCCAGAAAGCACTGGAGTATTACAGAATATTCCATGAATGTTACAGAAACTTCTAGAATGTCCCCCATCCTTGCGAGAAAATAAATAAATAAATCTGACCTAAATATTTGAAGTTTGAAAACATGAAAGTGAGAAATAATTCGTCATATGTGCTCTAATTTGACATTTAGTAATATGTTTGTAACATGAGAGGTCGTTGGCTAAACACGTTTGATATCTTTCTTAATATCTTTCTATCAACAGCACAGTTACTTGGTAATGATAAATGTTTTTATATCAAAACATACAGGACATGTTTATGAGCTATAAAAGAAAGATGTTACGATTGCTAATAGAATAAGGTCAAATAAACGATCTAAACAGTGTTTTCGCGATGGCATGATATAACAGATCTTTTCATATAAGCTTGGGTCCCAATGCATTTGTTCTCTGTTATGAGATGCTGCGACAGTATCCAGCGATGCGCATTAAATGGTCGCCTGTACCATGTGACCTCATTCAATGTTTGTAAACACGCGTCAGGCACATGTGATCCCGAAGTGTTTAGGAACGTGTGAAGAACAGCGACCAATCAGACGCCGGGGGAGTGTCTGGGGGCGTGGCTTGAGTATTTCGTCCTGGAAAAATCGATAGGAATCTTGTAATGATGCGAGGAGACTACGTCTCAAAGAATAGAAACTGAGGAGTTGGGTCGGATTGAATCAAGTGAAGAGTGCAGGCATCCTTTACATGTAGAAAAAATATTAAGAAAAAGATTCCAGTGGAAGGCAATCGTTTGAATGTATCCAGGTAAGTAGAAGAATTTCTTTTTATGAAAGGTACAATTAATTAATTTGTTTGTAAGACCGGGAATAATGTATGAATCCTTTTAAATAGGTTACCTTAACATTTTTAACCAAACATCATTTATAAATATTATCTGACAAATAAAGTTTACAAATTGATGTCATCACTTGAAATCTGAAATTGAAGTGCACTGATAATTATTCCAACAGGCCTTCGTTAAGATAGATGTATTACTGCGTCATAGCGATTGCGACAAGGATATGGAGATTCGTTAGGGAATTCGCCTGCGTAAGAGATTTCGTAGAGCGCTCCCTGTTTATATCCACGCGTCTCGATCTTGAATGAGTGTTGCGCTGTCTCACCTAACTGCGTCGCGTTCAAGAGTTGCTAGAAAAGGATGCTGCGCGAGCGAGAGGTGCGTTGCGCACGTCACTGGCTTTAGCTGAAGTGCGCACTTCTTGTCGCTTCAGACCACAGCTGAAGCAAATCAGAGGAATCGTAAGGGGTTATTAAGTAATAAAAGTGGATCACACATTAAAAGTAGCTTAACATACTTTCGGTACCTTGTTTAACCCCAAAACTTTTAAGGATAGACATTTTATCGAAAAAAATAGAGCTTAAGACGTCAAATCGCAATATTGTCGGTCTTATTCGGCGAGTTTAACAATAAAATTGCATTAGTTATTTGCAAGTGCGCACTTGACTAAACGAGGTAAACAAATCATTAGCACAGTGCTCAATTTTCCCTCTAGGTGGCGCATTCAGACTGCATTGTCTGCTTGTTATAGCCTATTATTGTGTAGCCTACTGAAGCGTAGCCTATCATAACTTTGGTGATCATTATCATCACTTTTTTATATACATAAATCTAGTAATAAAAAGATATACAGATTTGTACTAGTATAGAATTATACAATTTATACATAATATACAACAAACATTTGGAAAAAAACAGCTTGTTCCCACGTAGAAATAATATGTGTGTGTGTGTGTGTGTGTACATACACGCACACTGTACTGCATGCCTTAACTGTTTGCAATCTGCTGACTGTATATTTACTGCAATATTTTCTCTCTTTCTCTTTTCCACCCCCTTTAAATGGCAGGTTCTGTCTCAATAAAGATGCCTTTCCCTTTAAGAGCCGGATCAGCATTGCACAAGCTGTCAGGTGCACAGAGACAGCAAACCAAGAATAAACTGATGTACTAGAGTGAAAAAGAAACTTGTAAACAAATACTCTCCCTCCCTCCCTCCCTCCCTCCCTCCCTCCTGGTCACTCCCTATATTTTTCTTTTGTACTCATTCAATTGACTTAGGTCTGCAATGGTTCAAACATAATACCTCTACTCTTGGGTATATGCAGTAGTGGAGCACATAAACACACAGCATAGGCCTACTTTTAGGGAACATGTTTTAACATAGTTGCACAGAAATAAATTATATTAAAAGAATCTTGACAGAATGGGGTTTACAAGCTATATAGTATAGCATCTTTTCTGTTTTGTACTTTGTTTTCCAGTGCCATCTCCTCCCATGCTGCTCCTGGAAGCTGAATTCAGATGGTGCCATAGAGTACTTTATGGCATCTAGCACCATTTGAAATCAGTGTTCTTGGGTCGGTCCTGACATCACATGGGAGACCTAAATGGTGTTGACTACTGCAATATTTGTGATCAGTGTCTCTGCATGTCTGTTTGCATAAGTTTTATAAATTAATAAAACTAATTTATCCTTATTAAGTGCTGCAAGTTTCTTTTTTTCCAATATAATACAACTGCAATCAACAGTCTTATTAGAGCCTCTGTTGTAACCTTTTCATGGAATGTTAATCCTTCTGAAAAGCAGTGTTACAGAAATGTGCAGACTTTATAAGTACGTTAAAAGTATCAGAAATATTATATGTTCTGTAATCATAATGTATGCACCACCCTTGTGTTCTGACCTATCCGACATTTTAAAGATGCAAGTTTGGGTAGGAAACTAGCCGTTTATAAATGGAAAAGAAGAGATGGAAAGTTATAATAATTCCCAAAAACCGGTTCTTTCGAATATTTCATTAAAAAAGAACCGGTTCAATGATTCTTCACAAGTCATGACATCTGGATCGATGAGTCAGTTGGGTGAGTTGCTGACTCGAGAATCGTCCGGACCGATTCAGTCGAATGTGTGAACTGAAAGAAGGCCAATTCATACAGATTTTATGAAACCAGTTAAACCGATCATCGATTGTGTATTTTATTTCACCATGACACATGTGTGTATTCTAACTAACACTACTAGAGTGCGTGAAATGGGCCATGTATCGAGGAGATTCAATTAAAGGCCTATAAATCTGCTCAAGGTAATTTTTTTTATTTTGCATACATTGCATAAAAAGTATTAACAATACATCAAAAGTCCACAGAACTAATGGAAGAAATGAAAGATACAAAAGAAGAAAAAAAGAAACAAAAATACAACAAATCAAGTATTAATCATGGTACATGAAAGATCTCATCATATCTCCTCAAAAAAGAAACACATTTTGGTTATTAATTCGTTTTAGTGATTTAATTAAATTTTCTACTTCACATAATAATTCTATAAAATTAGATTTTTTTTCTTAAGAAATTTTCTGTTTGTGAAAATAGAACTTTGCCACAAGGATAAGAAAGTTATCAGTCTGCTCGAGTTTGGATCAGGTCAGGAGGAGGAACTGGTGACGTCACAACTTCATTCTTTCACCGCTAGATGTCACTGCGTGCCATCAAACCGGGCTCTGCTCAGACAGACGGTTCCTATACACCCCAGAGGACTTTATGCACATTTATAACTTTGAACTTGTGATCACTTTCCCATCATAACATTATCATTGCATTTAATGGTCTAGTGGCTATATTAAAACATGATGTATTCTAATGTTTTCATGACACAGCTGATTGACCAACACTAAATGATCCCAAAGAGGCAGCTGTGAGAACCCTTGTTCAGCATATTTCAATTTTAGTTGCAGTTTACAAGTCTGCACCAACAAAAATCTACATTTTTCTTAAGACGGGCGTTTTTTTGTGTCTCATATTAAAATGTAATCTTAAAGAGTCCCAACTCTTTGTCTGTCCACAATATGAGGGATATTGTGCTAAATGTGAGCTTGTGGGGTTGAGGCACAGGAAATGTGCTGCATTCATCAATGACACATGCTAGCGCTTGACCTCTTCTTTGGGATCAAGGTCAAATGAATGAATAACAAGGATGTGCATTTCCTTTCCGCCAGGAAAATATCTTTTATAGCTCTGTATAATTTTAAGGGCGCCATAAAAAGGACAAACAACAACAAAATATCTCTACTGAATCTCATAAAACCTTCAGTTTGAACAAGAATTGATATAAACTGGGCATCTAATTAAATGTCCTATTACTGGATGACCCTGCAAATAAAGCAGTGGTCAGAGCTGACATATGCCTTGTGGTTGTGTTTAGTAGGCTACCACACCATGAGTAAATAGCCTCCACACCCAGTTAATATCCTTTCATTACCAGTCTACAGCTAAACATCCACCCAAACAATGACTCATCTACAGTTCTAGACTATGGGACTTTTCCGAGATGACAACATACATGGTATTCTTAAATATATTACATTTGGCCTGATTTTAATGGTTACATTTCTTTCTGGAATTCTTCACTTCACCGTCTCCTCCCATATGTAAAAGTTATGGGCTCCTGGACTGCAGTTTTACACCGTCTGGAATAAATGAAGATGCTTACTCAAGTATATAACAAAAGATCTGAGTTACTACGAGACAGCGAAGCCTACCGAGAAGTTTTAACTCAATGAGTTCATTGTTCCAGGTTAAAAGTTTAGAATAGCTTTGTATGTGGTCAGAAAAATAAATAGACACACTAAACTTGCACCATTCCTGTCAGTGACACCATAAGAACTTAAGAAACCACCACATTCTTTCGTTTGTGAAGACACATTGCCCTTCTTTCATGGGTTTTGGCCAAGGTCTCTGTATAGAGCACAGTCAAAATGATTCTCCAGTTGATGAAGTATTTGGGTTGAATAGCCTCAACTACCTCTGACATTGTCCTGGAAACCACATTATTGTTTGGTCTACTGCTTACGCAAAAGGAATACTTTTGAAAGGGCAGTGAAAAAGTATTACAACTCACATTAGAAACGTTTGCTCATTTAGGATCAGGTTTCCTTTCACCATATACTCACAGAAAATCTGACCGGGCTGTGGCACATTGTAAATATCTTACTTTACAATGATTCACTAAAACCACACTTTTAAAATGTGAAAACAAACAAGTGGAAACATGAGATTCTTTTGGGTGGGTTCTTGGTAACAAGATGAGGAAATTCTGAGGTTAGGATTTAGTCATGTTGTGCAGAAAGAAACACATCGAGTACTTCACTAAGAAAATAAAAGAAAATATTTTATTGAATAAAATTAAATTAAAAAATCTTTTATAAAATATATAAAAATATCACCTTGTGTTTTAATCAAAAACTAATATATTCCTAAAAAGCAAAACATTTTTTAGCAGTTATAAATAAATACAATATCTAGTTTATAAAATAGAACAAAGTCCAAAATGTTAAACTTCCAAAGAATCCGTGTGCAGGAATAATGCTAAAGCAAAGGAGCCGTCCGATTGTTTGCCCTGTGGTGAAGAGTCCAGAGAAAGCACATTAAGAACAATAAACATGACACAATAACACATTATAAGAATTATTAAATGAGACTATTTTGCAACTAATGCCAGAACTAACTCACAACTATTGAGTGTGTTAGTCTGAGATGAAGTCATGACAACAGAAAAAATAAAAAGAAAAAATAAATCACATTTAGCTAACACCAACAAGTTTTTTTTATGGTGAGCGGTTGCAATCTATTTATTTTAGCTATTTTTAAATAAACGTATTTAGTTGATTAACTTTGACAACATTTTTTTTTATTTAAATGTAGCTAAAATAAATTGATTGCATCCACTTACCATAAAATTTCTTTGTAAATTAAATGAATAATTTTTTTTCAGTGAATGAAGATTCAGACATGGGTGAATACCTTGAGTTTAAACTCTTTGATAATGCAATAACTCTTCTTTTGTCGGCAGATCTTCACCAGTATTGTATGAACTATGCAGCATTACCAAAAAAGGAGATAAAGTCATTATAACACATTAATTATTGAACACTTATATATATATATATATATATATATATATATATATATATATATATATATATATATATATATATATATATATATATATATATATATATATATATATATATATTATATTATATTATATATATATATATATATATATATATATATATTCATTCAATTAGCCATCAGCTCTGCATGCTGTTTGGATGTCATTAGTAACTGGTCAGACATTAGCTCTGCATTTATATTTTTATAATTTTCCCAGAAGCACCAGACCAGCCTTTCCTTTGCAACATCACACCTTTTAATTAAAACGTTTTTTTTTTTTTACCTACTACAGCTCATGGTGTACCCAGACGATGACCTGTAATACATCCTCTCAAGGTACATCAGCAATAATTTACTTAAGATTGAGGCTGTTTGCCATTAACTCATGATAACCATGCTGGGAATTCCTGTAAATGTTAAGGTTGGGTACTTGCATGGACTTTCTGACTTCCTTCAAACCAGGACACTGTGTCACTATTTATTTTCTGTGTCACTGTATAATCTTTATTAGCCCAAAAGCACTCCTTCTGTCATTGTACAAGAGAATCAAACTATGAATTGAACAATTAAAAGAGTGTAACAGCCACAAATCAAGCACAAGGAAAGCTAGCTTTCTCATTGATAGTAAAAAGATGAATCAAGGTGTGTGTCTATCTCATAATGAAGCAACAGCAAATGAAAAGATGGGAAAAGATCCTTGCCAGGAAAAGGCAAGAGAAAACATGATGTTAATGTGTGGAGGAATGCATGTGTACAGCAGCATTCAGTTGAAGTGGAGTGAAAGTTGGCCATGCTCAGCTCAGCTGCACTAGAGTGACTTAGTACACAGATTTAGAGATATACTCACCCTTTGTATTTTAATTGACGATATATCAAAAAACCAATCACTGTAAAAGCAGAGAGTAAGAATATATTTTTTTAAAATTATTTGGAATGGGGTCAATAAGATTTAGTTTTTTTTCATTGTTGAAAGTTTCTTATGCTCACCAAGGCTGCATTTATTTGATAAAAATACATTAAGAACTGTAATATTGTTAAATGTTATTGCAATTTTACTGTTATGTTTTCTATTTTTAAATATTTTAAAATGCTATTTATCCTTGTGATGCAAATCTGAATTTTTCAGCATCCATTACTCTAATATTCAATGCTGCTTATTTATTTTTTTTGGAAACCGTGATAGGATTCTTACTAAAATGTACAAAATTACACCATTTATTTACAGTCTTTACAATCACTTTTGATCAATTTAATGCATTCTTGCTGACTAAAATTATATTAAAAAAAAAAAAACATCAAAAACACCTTTACTGACCCCAAAATGAATGGTTTATACTATATCTATGAACTGTAGCTCAATCCAAATAATTTATATACTTACACGCTATAATCAGCAAGACAGTTAAAATCAGCGTGGTAGCTAAGGAAGCTTTCATCGTCAAGGGAGCTACAAAACCCACAAGATCATCTGTGTTATTAGAAACAATGAGACACATGAATAAACATTCAATAGATAAAGTATGTGGTGGCTCTTCTCTATTTGGAACTTGAACAAGATAAAATATGCCATTATCATCATCATCATCAGAGATATATCACATGATGGCATATGTTGTATGACAAACTAGTCAATTCCATCTACAGTAACCATATTACTTTCCCTGAGGTTGATATAGTCAGACATTTAATTCAGTACAGTTTTTAACAGGATTTAAAGGAGGACTCACTCTTGAAGTTAGTGGTGTGCCCTTCTATTAGTCCCTCTACAATAAAATACATCAAGTAACCATTACAGCATATCCATAACAAGTGTCAATCCTGAAAAACTTGATTTTGTGGGCTGGACACTTTACCATGTGAGCGGGTGGAGGCTGTAGTCATGTCTGTTGTCATGTCTGTTGTTGTGGTAGTGCTTGCTTCTGTTGGTGTTATGACTGAAAAAAAAATGAATACATTATTATCTGCTTTTGCCATCTACTCTAATTAAAAATTCCACATGCTGCGTAAAGATCTAGACAATTCAGTTGATTTAAAGTATATGGAATGCTAAACCACTGGAGAAAGATCCACAGATTTCTGAAGAACTAGAACGATCATCATTCATAAATTAGTTTCATATTTTATATAATTTGATGGTGCTTTTAGCCATCAGTACAAGTGCCGTTCTCTCAGCTCCTTCTAACATTTTTGCATCTTTAAATCAGTAGAATGCAGCAGAGTTTCCCTTGATTGTACACAGGCATTCTAATCCCTCATATCATGAATTCACATCTTGGAAAATAAATTCCCACCCATTACTAGTGCTGGAAGATATACAGGTTCAAAGTACCTATGCAACATAGACAGCGTTGTCAACTGAGAATTAACTGTTAACTTAACCAGCAAAGTCCGCCGGCGGCTTCAGAAAACTGTTGTTTCACATACACAACACATTAAAACATTACATTCTTACTTCACATGGACAAACTGAGAATCATTAGAAAGACTTCAGCTTCTATATATGAACACCGTTATGATGTCAACACACATTCATATTCAGTCACGTCTGCTGCAATTTATTTATGTTCATGTAGCTTCACTGAACAATGTCCATAAGGGCTATAGCACACCTGAGAGTGGGTTTATATGAATGTATTTCTGAGGGGAACTGTTTCAGTCAGTTTAGATGGTATTTCTGTTTCTTCTTGCTTCTGTATAATGCATATTAAAGTAGTGTTTATAAGCGCAGCACTGCTTTGTTTACAGTGGTAAACATCTGTGGTTTACACCTGCTGGCAGAGAATGAATTTGGGTTCTTATTCAGACTGTCTGCTGTTTTTATTTCTTGCAGGAGGTACTGGACTCCTAACCATGTGAGCGGGTGGAGGCTGTGGTCATGTCTGTGGTAGTGCTTTCTTCTGTTGGTGTTGTTATGACTGGAAAAAAAAAATTATGTCATTATCTGCTTTTGCTATCTACTCCAATTGAAAAAATTCCACATGCTGCGTAAACATCTAGACAATTCAGATGATTTGAACATAATGCATATGGAATGGTAAACCACTGGAGAAAGATCCACAGATTTATGAAGAACTGGAATGCCCATCATTCATAAATTTGTTTCATATTTTATCTAGTTACTAAATACTGGACTGGGAGTGGGGGCTTATATATTTCTGAGGGGAACTGACTGTCTTCAGAAATGTTTAGATGCTATTTCTGTTTCATCTTGCTTCTGTATAATGCATATTAAAGTAGTGTTTATAAGCGCAGCACTGCTTTGTTTACAGCGGTAAACATCTGCGGTTTACACCTGCTGGCAGAGACTGAATTTGCGTTCTTATTCAGACTGTCTGCTGTTTTTGTTTCATGCAGGCGGTGCTGGACTCTTACCATGTGAGCGGGTGGAGGCTGAAATCATATCTGTTGTAGTGGCTTTGTCTGTGGTAGTGCTTTCTTCTGTTGGTGTTGTGATGACTGAAAAAAAATTAATACATCATTATGTGCTTTTTCTATCTACTCCATTTCAAAATTCCACATTTCGCATAAACCTCTAGACAACATCTAGTGCTACTTTGTTTACAGAGGTAAACACCTGCCAGGGCTCGTGCGACCGCCCTCAACGGGCAAAAACGTACAAAACTGTCAAAATAGCCCTCTTGGAAAGTAACTTTGTAGCTTTAACAATAATTAATCTATATTAAATTTATACACTGGAATACAGATGCTCCGATCTCCTGGAATTTTTTTGTTTAATTTCAGACTATTTTATGTTCCATGCTTGCACACAAACTGCACTGCAATCATTTTCCCAACGGCCATTTGTGTGGAAATATTACATTATTATTATACTTAATCTGTAAACGGCCATTAACAGAGGCCAGAAATGCTGAAGATGGACACAAAGAGAAAGTATTGTAGCAGGCAGAACAAGATCACTGTTGACGATGTTGACAAAAAAATCCAAACATTGAATTTCATTTGAATGTTTTTCTAAGGGGAACGGAACTGACTGTTTTCAGAAATTGGATTTTCTTTTAATTTTGTCTCCTAATAATGCATTAAAATTATTGTTAATACGCATAGCCCTGTTGTGGTTACAGCGATAACCAAGGAAACGCTGTATCAGTGTTCCGTAAGCGCTGCCTGCTGACAAGAGAGTGAATCTGTGTCTCAATCAGCCAGTCTACCGTTTCTGTTTCATACAGATGTTTAATGATTTCACAAAGTAAGGTTATTCTGTTTTTGAAATCATACAGTCTGATATAAATTAAACATTGCACTTTTTTCCAATTCATTATCAAATGGCTATGAAAAATCAAGGAGCAAATGTTATTTTGTATGTGATTTACACAACTAAAAACAAAAAGCATCATTTCATTTGTATTTTTGTGCTATGGATATATATTAAATTGTGCTATTACTATTTGTTCTCATTTACTGGCTGTCACTTGTCTTTAATAATGTTTAAACTTTATATTTATGTTGATTTTTACTGTTGTATCGAAATTGGAATTGAGAATTGTAAAATGTAATTGGTATCTAAAATATGGATTTTCATATTATCTTATCTATTAGAATACAACATAACAGATCGAAAACCATGATAAAAGCAAATATTTTATCTTTTGTGGCACTAAAATCCTTAGCGTTGATTCCTGCCTGTGGTTTGCACCTGCTGGCAGAGAGTGAATTTGCTTTCTTATTCAGACTGTCTGCTGTTTCTTGCGGGCGGTGCTGGACTCTTACCATGTGAGCGGGTGGAGGCTGTAGTCATGTCTGTTGTTGTAGCTTTGTCTGTGGTAGTGCTTTCTTCTGTTGGTGTTGTGATGGCTGAAAAAAAAAATCAATACATCATTATCTGCTTTCTCCATCTACTCTAATTCAAAATTCCACATGTTCCATAAACATCTAGACAATTCAGTTGATTTGAACATAATGCATATGGAATGGTAAACCACTGGAGAAAGATCCACAGATTTCTGAAGAACTGGAACGCCCATCATTCATAAATTTGCTTCATATTTTATATAATTTGATACTAAATACTGGACTCGGAGTGGGGGTTTATGTATTTCTGAGGGGAACTGACTGTCTTTAGAAACATTAGACACTATTTCTGTTTCATCTTGCTTCTCTATAATGCATATTAAAGTAGTGTTTATAAGCGCAGCGCAGCGCTATTTTGTTTACAGCGGTTAACATCTGCGGTTTACACCTGCTGGCAGAGAGAGAATTTACGTTCTCATTCAGATCATCTGCTGTTTTTGTTTCATTCAGATGTTTTATGCAGTATAGTTTCACAAACTTAAAGTCAGACCATTCTGTTTTTGCTTTAAATTGTAAAATCTTACAATCTAATTTAAATCAAAAACTGTTCATGTAGCATCTTTGTTTGATAATGCAGTGGTTATACAACGGTTTCACGTATTCTGAGTTACATGAGCCATTGTGAGTCATATAACAGCCCAGTCTTCTCACACACTGACATGGCTAAACCTTTCATCCTGTAACCTGGCCAGCATTCAAACGTGGCTTCTATTTTAAAAGAGTATGGAAGACTTCCTTCAGTCTAGGTACCAAAACTAATTTCAGGAACTGGACATTCAATAGCTGGAAATAGAAAGGAAACTTGAGTAAAGTTGATTATAAAACATGAAAAGGCTAAACAAAAGGACAGTGTTTTTGTTAAGAAGTAAATACTGGCAGATTGTAATACGCAAAATATGCTACTGAAACCACACCAAGACATCTGGCACACTGCAGCATGCATGGCATTTCAATAATGTTGAGTGGTGGAAAGAGTACTAAGAAATTAAATATTAAATATAATAAGACTCAAGTAAGAGTAAAATTGTAGTTTGCTGAAAAACTACTCAAGATACAGCATTACAAAGTTCTTTAGTATTAAATGTATTTTGTTTTACCCAAAATTAGACGACGTGAGCACTATGGAGCAGAGTTAGTACTTTAATGTCTGTTTCACAAGTGAGACCCAGGAAATCCCTTTCATGGAGAAATGCATCAGATATCACCACAGCTGAATAAAATGCAGATAGAGACACTTTGACTGATGATATGTAGAAGACCATAAACACCCGATTGTAATGCAATGCTAATTGACATAGCTTGTATCACAGTAAATATTTTTATAAAGAATATTTTCTGTCTCACTGTGATAAGAGGCAACATGGAATCACAGAAGCTAACGGTTTCAAACACTACTGAATTTATATAGTGATTCTGGACCCAAACGTGATATTAGCCTCATAAATTGTTATGTCTGACGCTACGTCAAGCAAACATATGACCTATCCCAGTTACCAAGAGCAACGGTTTATAACTAATTTTGAAAAGTACATTTTTCGCCATAATTTTGAAAAGAAATTGTTTAAAACAGTGTTAATAGAAATGTGGCAGTAAAACATTATGTGGGGTATGTGTAAGGTTGGGCATTGTTTGAATTTTCTGATTCTGATTCTTGTCAATTCCTAATTTTAATTCTAATAAGGTAAATAATAATAAAAATAAATAAATTCAAAAAATCTTAGATATCATTTACATTAATTCTAACTCTTACTGCTAAATATTTCCTTGTTAGCTGAATAATATAGTTAACTCTTTCCCCAACAGCATTTTTGAAAAAAGTAGCCAGCCACCACCAGCAATTTTGATGATTTTCACTAAAATTTGATGGGCTCTATATTTTGCTATATGAATATTTGAATACGTAATAGTTTTGAGGAAAAAGGCGAGAACATTTTTTTTTAATCAAAAAATACATCTGGATAATATTCAGTATTATTATCAAGGCAAAAATCAGGTAAATCCCTTCCATCCCAACCTCCAAAGCTTGCACAACGCTTGCACAGACATATACCACTTCCTGGATCAAGATTTCCCTCCGTAACTTTATGCAGTTTTCATTTATACAGGTGCTTCTCAATAAATTAGAATGTCGAGGAAAAGTTCATTTATTTCAGTAATTCAACTTTAAATTGTGAAACTGATGTATTAAATAAATTCAGTGCACACAGACTGAAGTAGTTTAAGTCTTTGGTTATTTTAATTGTGATGATTTTGGAGAACCGCAGCATTATGAGCATTGTCAAGCAAATGGATTCAAGAATTTGAGTGAACTTCACAAGGAATGGACTGAGGCTGGGATCAAGGCATCAAGAACCACCACACACAGACGTGTCAAGGAATTTAGCTAAAGTTGTCGTCTTCCTCTTGTTAAGCCACTCCTGTACCACAGACAACGTCAGAGGCATTTTTCCTGGTCTAAGGAAAAAAAGAAATGGACTGTTGCAATTGGTCCAAAGTCCTTTTTTCTGATGAAAGCAAGTTTTGTATTTTATTTGGAAACCAAGGGCCTAGAGTCTGGAGGAAGGGTGGAGAAGCTCATAGCCCAAGTTGCTTGAAGTGTTAAGTTTCCACAGTTTGTTATGATTGGGGGTGCAATGTCATCTGCTGGTGTTGGTCCATTGTGTGTTTTGAAAACCAAAGTCATTGCCCCCATTTAAAAGGAAATTTTGGAGCACTTCATGCTTCCTTCTGCTAACCAGCTTTTTGAAAATGTTGATTTCATTTCCCAGCAGGATTCGGCACCTTCCCACACTGCCAAAAGCACCAAAAGTTTGTTAAATGACCATGTTGTTGGTGTGCTGGACTGACCAGCAAACTCACCAGACCTGAACCCCATGGACAATCTATGAGGTATTGTCAAGAGGAAAATGAGAAACAAGAGACCAAAAAATGCAGATGAGCTGAAGACCACTGTAAATGAAACCTGTGCTTCCATTCCACCTCAGCAGTGCCACAAACATTAATACATGGGTTTCACAATTTGAGTTGAATTACTGAAATAAATGAAAAACTTTTCCTCTACATTTTAATTTATTGAAAAGCACCTGTATACGGTCTATTGCTGATGATCGCATTATTTTTGATATGCATCTGTTTACATTACAGATTGCTCGTTTCTCCGTCCTGTTCACGTGTGTTTTTGTTTGGGGGGTTTTGTGCTCGTTTAGAAGATGTGTAATAGCACCACCGAGTCTATAACAGTGAAAACACAAAAACCTGTAAAAACTCATCTTTGGTGGGAAAGACCCTAAGTAACGTATTCTGACCCTAAGTAACGTATTCTAGAATTGGAACAGATTTTGGATTCCCCATACATAGTCTTGGGAAACTAAAATCTACTCCAATTCTAGAATACGTTACTTAGGGTCATGAATCGTCTAGTTATAAAATTACAATTTAGATTCCTCATTGATTCCTTTGTGCACATTTTGTTATGACTTTAAACCATTCAAGCACAAGAAGACTCGTGCTCTGTTTTCTGTACTGCACACATAGCACATAGCATACTGCACACAACCATCATTTCAGAACTGAGCAGGGCCGTTTTTGAGGGGCAGTGGCCCAAACCAAAAAAAGAGGCACTGGGGGGAGGGTTGTAACAAATATAGTTAAAAGAGAAGACAGCACTCTCTGTAATGATTTCAGACTTTATAATAGATGCAAGAAGAACGAGATGGTGCCCCTCTCACCAGCAGTGATGTCACATACGAAAAGTTATTGTGCACCTGCTGCAGGTATACTACGGAGTCAGTCTCTCCCATTTACATAACTGATTTATCAGTCATGAATGTGGTGAATTATCATTGCATTGATGCATTTCATGAAGGCTAATGGCCAACACATTTCAGTTCAAACACTGTCCTACATAAGACTTGCTAACAGTTTAACCGCTGATTAGAGAACCGGCTTTACTGACGAGATGTGCATAACGATCGGCTGATCGTGATCGGAGCACCCCTAAAGTAAAAAAAAAACACTATGAAAGCAAAATTAATGTCTTTCAGTATATGAACAGTCAAAAAAAAACTGTGTGATTTCACATAGAGCAGCTGGTACTACACAGAGCCGTTGTTAACTGAGAAGATGCGCCAATAAACGCTGAAAATGAAGTGATTAGAGAACCGGCTTTACTGACGAGATGCGCATTAACGTTCGGGCCGATCGTGATCGGAGCACCCCTACAGTTTAAAAAATAACACTATAAAAGCAAAATTAATGTCTTTCAGTATATGAACAGTCAAAATAAAATAAAAAAAAACTAGGAGAAAACCAAATTAAAAGAATAACTATATTTACTACATTTTGAGAAAAATTTACTTTCTACACATTTACCAATTTTTGCAATTAACTTATTTTTAGTAACTGTCAAAACATTGTCAAGTTACAATGGTCAACTGAAATAGTCTGTTTATGCTTTCAAAATGGAGCGGATTCGTGGAATCAGCGGATCTTTAGCGGAGCGGTAACAGAACGCTTTGAGCTCAGATGAGGGGGCGGGGGGTGAGGGTAGCAAATAAAAAAAATTATATAAAACATAAAGAAAATAAAAATAAAACCAAGGAACACCAGAAACCAAAATATTTTGTCTATTTGTCAGGCTTTATTTTTTTCTTAAGTATTTTAATTGGATAAGAAATCAAATACACTGCTCGATGATAATAATAACTTGCTCAATAATTTGTATTCTATGTTTTCTGTATTTTCCTAATGACGATTTTAGAATTGGTTCATACAAACACATAATAAGGCAGAATAGTTTCTATACTGAAATGTCCAATAGCACTGGATTATTCTTCATATACTATATTTATTACCTCGAAATGACCTTAAATTAGCTGTTTTTAGCTACCACAATAGCAGGATGCTTTGGTCATATAAGGGATTTCCTGCACATCATAACTTATTACTTCTACTGGGCAGTTTTGGACTTTCTGCGCGAGAGCTTCGAGTTTGAATGAAACATGCACTGCGTGAGAGTGTTTAGCGCACCGTAATGTCCATATCGCCTTGTTTTATATATGAATAAATAAATCTTGTTTCTTCGCCCATGTGCTCACAAGTGATTTTTAAAGTCACAGTCACAGCATAAGGCTGTTTGAACGGCCCGCCCCCACAGCTGAACTGGAAGGTTTGATTGGTTTTGCACCCGAGTCAGACCTGTCTGTTATTGGCAGAAGCGCAGGAGTTTAAAAGGTCCTGGCTCGCTCTGTTTCTCCATAGACAATTCTTTGTTGAATACCATGAATACTTCAGTTTTATTCTACTCAAGTAAAAGTAGCACAATTCAATTATAAATTGAAAAACTGTGAAAATGTACTCAAGTGGCCTAGTGTGACGCAAGTATTTGTAATTAGTTACTTGCCACCTTTAGTAATGTTAAGTGAATCCCAAATCAAGGAAAAACAAGATTCCAAAGTCTAATCCAAGACTATAAAAGAATGTTTCCCTGGAAAGATACATTTACAGAATAATTTCTGCTTTAACCATTACTGACATAACAGACAGATGATTGTTTTGAGCAATATTTTTAGAGATATATAAAAAATATATTTTTTGTATTAATCAGTTGTTCCATATCAAGTGTACTTTCTATATATATATATATATATATATATATATATATATATATATATAGACACACACACACACACACACACATATATATATATATAAATTCAGATTTTCATAAAATAAGTGCTTGTAATAACACATGCCATTTATTATTATTCCAATCTAATGATTATTTAATTAATCTTTAAGTAAACATTAAATTAAAAAACAAAAAGGTTCTGCACATTGGCTAATGAAATTTAAAAGTAATTAGTTCATTTGAAAAGTTTTCTACTCTTCTCTCTATTAACACTCCAACACTCCAGCACATCTGATACTCCCCAATCTGGACCATGATGGTTCCACAGAATGATACATCTCCTCCCTAGAAACAGCATTACAACTGCCTGTCACCACCAGGACTATGATGAAGAGTAAACACAAGCCTGAGATGATTCTGTAGGGCTTGGCGGAAACAGACCGAAGCAGTGAGTCACTGAAGACTCTCTATTACAGATCCCTTCAACATAACTAAGACAAAAAATCCATAAATCTCAAAAGGCCTGAAGGACCTACTGAACAAGAAGAAGGGAACCTTTAGGTAGAAGGTTACCTTGAGATGTCAGCAAACATAAATAAACACATCAGTTATGGGACAAAACAATATAATACAATAAACTGAAAAGGCAATGCAATGCAACTATGCTGTGCAAGAATAGCAGGATGAGTTCATCAGGCTGAACTCCACCAGTTCTAACACGCTGTGCCCTGATGGTGCTGCAACACCAGTGATTGAGACCAAATGCATGCTCAGACTGATCACAGGTAAGATCTTGAAAACTGCTGAACTCCATATACACATCTACAGTGTGTGGAGCTAGATGCTGGACCAATGATATCGTTCAATGTTTTCAATGCAGCCAATTAGGACAAAAAATTATTGGATTATTTTTACGCTTGGAATTTACTGGAGTAAAAACTTTAATTAAAAAACTGACCTATGCATGTCGGAGGTGGTGAACTATAATCCCCATATTCACCACATGTAATGGTGCTGTTTCCAACAAGGACGTAGTTATCATCACAGGAAAACGTAATGACATCATTAAACTCCGGTATGGCTCTGGGCACAATCATCACGCCATTTTCAATTGGATCTGGCACTTCGCATGTTGTCACTATAAAAGACACGGTGAAAGAGAAGCTGTTATCATCTCTGTTAACATCTCTGACTAAAGTTGCTCTGGACAACACTGATGTTGATAGTGAACGTTCAATCATGTTTATCACAGTAAATTATAAAATAAATAAAATTAACATTAAATTAAACTGTAAACGTATTCAATTTCAGCATGTGGTTAAGGCAATGTTTTAATTTTCAATAAGTTTAACTTGATGTATTCAAATAAGAATAAATATTAAAAACTATATAAATATATATAAAAAAGGAATAAACATGACAAAAACACGTTTCAAATTACTAAAACTTAAAATAA
The DNA here is from genome assembly GCF_023724105.1 of Carassius gibelio. NCBI lineage: Eukaryota > Metazoa > Chordata > Actinopteri > Cypriniformes > Cyprinidae > Carassius > Carassius gibelio. The sequence goes on from NC_068376.1 coordinate 26,445,440, forward strand.
AAAAATATAAAAAAATTAAAATATTAATAAACACTATCATAATGTCTTAAAAATATGAAAATAACACTGATATGCAGCAATCCAAAGATGAGGACTCACGTATACATTCAGCCTTTCCACTCCAGCCAGAAACAAGACATTGCCTGAAGCTTGATCCTTCCAGATCATATCTGGATTAAAGAAAAAAAAATCAATTACAAGTATGAGTGTAATATGGACAGTAAAGGCCGCATCAGTGCTTACCCCGTCTCACATATGGTTTTTATGTAAGCACCAAACAATGTTCCTTCTGAGGTGTCATAACTCATATGCAGTGAAGGTTTAGGTTCTCCACAGTCTATTTCTGAAATGAAACCAAACATACTAGTTTAATATAAAACATACTTGATCCTTTTTCTATTAAGGGGAACATCCCAATTTAGAAGTCAAAATTGAATTACTTTTGCATTTCAATTTCACTTCACTCCAGACCCCATTCAGGCAGATGATGGAAGTCGGACCCTCTTCTCTCTCATATCCTTTAGCACATTCCACTAACGCTTCTGAACTGTCTGGGAAACTGTTCTTCAGTAAGGATTCCGATGATAAGACAATTTTGCCATTAAAAAAAGGAAACGGACAGTCTGCTAAAACAACCACAATAATAGATTTTAGTCAAATGTTTAGGGTTAGTAAGATGTGTGTGTGTGTGTGTGTGTAAAGAAATAAATACTTTCAGTATATTTATAGTGTTACAACAGATTTTTATGTCAAATGCAGTTATTTTGAAATGTTATCAAATAATTATTTTAAAAAGTATCAGTTTCCACAAAACTATTAAGCAGCAGAATTGTTTTCAAGTTTGCCTGAGAAAAATTTCATTCCAAATCTATTAAAAATAGAAAAGTTATTTAAAATTGCAATTATACATCACAATTACTGTCTTTAGTGTGTTTTTGATCAAATAAATGCAGTTTTTGTAAGCATAAGATACATCTCGGTAGTACTTTCCCCTTTAAATGCATTTTATTTTTCTTATAATTAATAATTTTTTTTGTATTTGACAATATGATTGTGGGTCCACCTACAGATATCTTAGATATCATGATTTAGGAATAATTTGTTCCACTTTTCGAGAATAAAAACATAAAACAAAATTCACTGAAAACTATCAACCCAACCCAAGGTTGTCTCGTGGATAAGCTGCATCTGTTCGAGTAACTAACTGCATTAATTCAATGTAGGCTACTGAAATTATCCGAAGTGACTGACTGGGTTTAAAATTAAAGGGAAGGAAACTCAGCTTACCTGCTCCAACTGAGACCATTGAAAGCGCTAGTAGAAGCAGTGGCAACACCTTCACACTTGTCATTGTTATTTTGTTTTTCAACAGCAAACACTTGTCGTGAGTTCACAATCACCGGCGCAAAAAAACTTAGCGGGCGGTACGCTAGAGGATGAAATAACGATAAAGCACTACTACACGGATAAGAATATTCCCCATATTAGCGTCATTAGTCACTTTCCCGCTGCGGATGGAAAAAAAACCTGGAAAATTAAAGGGAAAATGCGCATCATAGTCCGTCGTGCTCGTGCACTAGACCGTCATGTTCGAGGAAACGCCCATTCTGTGACGTAATTCTACCAGAGACTGCCAACAGATGAGTCAAATCATTTAGACTTTACACTTACTCTTATTTACACTTACTCTGCTGCTCAGTACAGTATAGCCTACACTGTCTACCTATTAAATATATATCTAAATAACGTATTTAATCCGTAGCCTCTACAGTACGTAACAATTTCTTGGTTTCTTGGTATGTAAAGAAATTCTTGTTTTACGACACTATTGTCCTTGTTGTCATTTGACCTATACCATGCATGAATGTAGCCATGTACACAAACACACACACACAAAATACAGTTTAAAAATAGAAAAGTTATTTTTACTTTTGATCCATTTTATGTATGCCCTTGCTGAATAGAATTAATATTTTCCTTTAAGAAAAACAATAAGTAATAATAAGGACATTTATCATTCTCATCAATATCAAATAGACTCAGTGCTGTTCTTTTAAACTTTCTATTTCTTCTTGAGCATCAAATCAACATATTAGAATGATTTCTAAAGGGCCGTGTGACTCTGAATACTGTAATGATGCAAAAAAAAAAAAATCAGTTTTGCATAACAGGAATAAAATAAAATAGTTTTAACAGTATTAACAATATTTGGGTATTATTATATGTTTAATCAAATAAATGCAGCCTACGTTGTGGATGACTTTGAGATGTAAATCATGACAGAATCATTTCCAAAAATCTGTGAATGTTCAAGAGTATTTATCGTTCAGCATAAATATGTTGATGTAGATGAAGTTGCTATAGTGTATGTGTATTTGAATAACAAAAGTTCAAATGAATGCAGTCTGGTGAGGTCTTGATGGCAGTCTCCGGTTTATCTGTTCAGTTTATGGAATGTGTGAGTCAGTGCAAGGGTGTTCCCTAACAAGGGCGTCCCTCTGAAAGCTTAAATCTGAGGATGTTTGACAGTGTAACCTACAATATCAGTTTCTTCCTCAGTGCTTTATGGCAACTATTTGCCATGCATTTAATTGCTAACATCAGTATAAGGTTTTATTTTGAACTTCTTCTCTCTTGTTCGGTTTCATTAATACATGGCTAACTTCAGTGTGTTGGTGTGTGTGTGTGCGCGCGTGTGTGTGCTCCTATAGAAACTGTGGTTTTGATTGCTATAGTAACTGTGTTGACTTAACCACAAAGCGTTGAATGATTCCAGCATCATAGCTCCCTGGGACACATTTATATGCTGCTCACCCTTTTAAAAATATGCCAATCATCCTTCAACATTATGGTAATATTACATAGGAAGTCAACATAAAATAAATGCACATTAAACTGTGAAGTAAACCCATGTTCACTACTGGTTAAAAGTATGTAAAATGTAAGATTTTTTTATGTTTTTAAGAGAAGTCTCTTATGATCATCAAGGCTGCATTTAGTTGATCAAAAATACAACAAAACAGTTATCTTGTGAAATAATATTGCAATCTAAAATAGATGTTATATATAATATAATTTGTAATTTATTCCTGTAATGATGAATCTGAATTTTCAGAATCATTTTTCCAGTCTTCAGTCTCACATGATCCTTAAGAATTATTATAATATGTTGATTTGCTCTGGCATCAACTATTATTGGTGCTCAATTATTAATAATTAACAGTTCTTATTTTTTATATATATATATATTACTTATCCTGAACTTTTGAATGCTAGTGTTGTCCAGTTTCCAAAAAGCAGCACAACTGTTTTCACCAGTAACAACAGGAAATGTTTGTTTGTTTGTTTTCATATTAGAATCATTCGTGACTTTGGACCACACAGCTTTTTCTAAATTGAGATTTATACAACATCTGTAAGCTTTCCACTGATGTAGCTATGATTTATTAGGATATAACTATACAACTAAGAGATACAACTATTTGAAAATCTGGAATCTAAGGGTGCAAAAAAATTTAAATACTGAGAAAATTACTTTAGAATCTGTCCAAATGAATTCTTAACAATGCATATTAATTTGTAAAATATTTACTACAGGAAATTCACCAAGTATCTTCATTGAACATGATCTTTACTTAATATCATAATGATTTTTGTCATAAAAGAAAAATCTATAATTCTGACCCATAAAAAGGTTTTTTTTTTTGTCTATTGCTACAGATATACCCCAGTGACTTCAGACTGGTTTTGTGGTTCAGGGTCATATTTCTGAAGGATCATGTGAAACTGAAGTCTAGAGTAATGGCTGCTGAAAATTGAGTTTTACCATCACAGCAATAAATTATTTTCAAATATTTTCAAATAAAAAGTTATTTTTATTTATTTATTTATTATTATTTTTTATAAATGCAGTCTTGGTGAGCAGAAAAGCCTTTTTCAGAAACTTAAAAAAAAAAAAAAAATGTAATCTATTCTAAACTTTTGACCTGTGACCATTTCGCTATATACAGCTGTATTTCTTCCTCTTTTATCAGGGAAACTGAATGACCTCTATAAAAACAACTTCGTTCCCTCAGGAAGTATTTTAAATGGTCAGAGCTGGACATATTAAAGCAGACTTCAAATGTGCTCGCTGCGCTTATCTGAGAAACACGCACCCCACCCATTTTATATCTTGGCCTGACAAGAGAGATAATCCCTCATTCACTCATTCCTCATTTATGAAAGATGGTCTGTTTTAAATCAGCCTCTCCACAGCTTTTAAGTTTCAAAGAGTGAAGGCACATGGTTGTTTATAGCATGTACTGTAGCCTACGTTATAACTTTACTGCTCAAGCCTCACATATAGCACAAGTAAACATTTCAACAAGAAAACAGCTGTGTAATTTTACATGATAACAATAGCATATTAAAATGGACATTCATTATAAGTACATAAACCTTTATCAGACCACATAAACAAGTGTTTTTATTACATTAGTGATGTGTTTTATTGGAAATGACTCGTTAGTGACACCTGGTGTCGGTTCATAGCAACTGTGAGGCCTGTGCGTGTTAAATAATCCCAATATATTTCACCTGTCAAACATTTATTATCCACTTTCACCACTGCTTCAGTGGTTTTCAATACATTTATCTGCTCTTTTATATCTCTGAAACTAAAATACCTCCTCCAGTCTCTATGGTACTGAGTACTTTACACATCGCTGAGCAATCCTGAAATGATACAGCAGTGTTCTGCTTAACTCAGCAGAACAAATACTGCTTAGACAGGCATATTTCTTTACTGTAAGCCATTTAAAGTAGTCTACAATTTGTTCTTTGTGACAAGCCATAGGTTTTATTATCTATTCTAGACAATGCCGTAGGCGTGAAAGGCCAGGATAAGACTTTCTGTTGACAGCTTGAGATGAGATAATAAAGTCACAGTCATCTTAAAATAATAAAATTAGTTGAACATTGCTCTTATCTGTATGCGTCCGTTTCTGTCACACTGCCTGTTCCTCTGCAAAACTCTGCAGAAAGTGGTCTTAATTAAAACATAAATTAAACCGAAGTGATGTTAAATACAGAAATGACATAGCAATTAAGGAATAATTCACATATTTTGATAACATCATTAATTCTGAAGCGATATGTGACAAGATATATATATGTTTTTTCTTTAAGGAAAAAGTGGATTGTTCAGGAGACCCTTATCATTAAAAGATCATTTTATTTTACATAGATTTTATTTGATTTTGCATAAAACATTACATGACCAGAACAGCAGGACATTATTTTATTTTCTGTGCTCTGACTGTTAATATTTCCCCGCCATACTTAAATAATTACTTAGAAAAATAACAGAACAAATATACATATTTTTATTCCTTCTTCTGAGAGGCCACTCAGCTATTTTTTATAAAGGTGCTGTACACTATTTAAACATTTACATCGATCAGACCACGTTATAGTAAGCCCATATGTATTTAGTCTAATATGAGGTGATTCTAGGCCTCACTTTTAAATATGAACAATGAAGATGAGTTACGTATGTACAGCAGATGCTAACATTTCTTCACATTTTGTCGAATTTAAACAGTTTTCGAAGACAAAACACAATGTAACACCGCCACAACTTATGGTAAACAATAATCTTGTTTTTGTGATTAGTTTGCGTTCTCATCATTTATATCAAAGCTGTGTCACAGCTGTTAGTTACATATCCAAACCCTGAGGTCATAATCACTTCACACAGCATATGGGATGGCCGCCAGTCCTTTGGTATTTATAGATTATATTACTTCCTATGAATTCACACCTTACACGTTTATTTTGGCCACATTTCAGACCTCAAAACCCCAGTAAATAAGCCCTTTCAGAAACCTCCCACAGCTGACCATGTGATGCAAGCAGGCATTGAACGAATCAAATAGATGGTGTGATAAGAGACATTATACCCCGCAACATTCCTGTTCTTAGGAGGGATCATTTTTCCCTGCTTTGTTGTGTGTATTTAAAGACAGCAAATCTTTGCACATTAGGGTGAATCTCACAGAAACTTGTCTGGATCATATTTCACCTCCAAAATAAAAAATTTGCATAAGGACAATGAAGCCTAATTAAGTCTATTCTTAGGATTTTTATGATTTGTTGCATGAATTTAAGCACATGTCCCCCCCCCCATTTACTGCAGTTATATTTATTATATTCTCATTATAATAATGCAATATAAAATATACATTTATTTTAATATTAAATATATTATTTTAATACGTTTAAGTTACGTATTTTAATACATAATAAGTTAAAAAGTACCATGATGTAGATTGTTTTTTATATATTTATATATTTTATATATTTAAGTTACAGTAATGTGAGTTTGAAGAGTAAATGCGCTTAAATGTCAATAACAATAATGTCATAATATTAAAATTAATAATAATAAATCAGACCTTATTCTCTTAAAGGAACAGTCCACCTAAAAATGAAAATTTGCTAAAGATGTACCCCCCCAGGCACGGGTTTGTTTCATCAGAACAGATTTGGACAAATTTAGCATTACATCACTTGCTCACCAATAGATCCTTTGCAGTGAATGGGTGCCGTCAGAATGAGAGTCCAAACAGCTGATGAAAACATCACAATAATCCACAAGTAATCCACATGACTTCAGTTCATCAACGTACAGTGAAAGCTGTGTTTGTAAGAAACAAATCCATCATTAAGATGTTTTAACTTCAAACTGCCACTTCTGGTTAAAATACAAGTCCTCGATGCATGATATTGTTGTCTCCAGTGAAAAAGTTGTCTTGAGTATATCAGAAGAGAAAGATTCAAAGATCAAGCACAGTTTTCAAGCCAAAACCATCAGAAACAAATATGTCAGTATTTTGTCCAGAAGTGACGGTTTTAAATTAAAATGCCTTTATGATGGATTTGTTTATTACAAACACGCAGCTTTTTGCTTCACAAGACAATAATTGATGTAGTTAAACCATTTGGATTACTTGTGGATTATTATGTCTTAATCGGCTGTCTGGAGTCTCATTATGATGGCACCCATTCATTCTGAATGGCCTGGCTGAAGGTGAGTAAAAATATTCATTTTTGGGTGAACTTTAATGCTAAATATTATATTTTAAATCTGAGATCAAATATGACCCCTTGACAACCTTCATGATGTGCATCCATGTGCATTGGCTTCTTATGGTCATAAATCGAAGCTTGACTGCTGTAGAGTACAGTCTAGCCTCATAACTGAGAGGCTGAATTGTTTGCACTGCTTGCCTTTGTCTGGAGTAGACTGGACATGCATGTCCAGGAAAAATAAAATAAATATTTACCATATTAAATCTGATTTCATAGAATATTTAAAAAATACATTTACATGTATCACTTGTTTTGTGACAAAACGGTTGCTACAAGGTAAACCTACCACGGTGCTTAGCAAGAGCCTGGATCTCTACACCGAAATCACTGTCACAATCTGTTAGAGCAACATGTTATCTATTCATATACATATTTCAATAAATAAACATTTGATCATGTTCTTGGTAGAAATAAAGCACAAGTTTCTGGTCATTTGCATTTATAATATTTGGAGATCAGGGAATCAAAGACATGGGAATGTGAGAGAACAGTCTGAAAACTCCCTGGTAAAGCCCCCAATCTTCAAGACAGTCCTTATTTACACCATTCGAAAACATTAGAGTCAAACTGCATGGGTCTAAAAGGCATGCAACAAAACAAGGAGTTTGTGTGTTCTACTTTGCATGCGCGGGAAAAAATGATTCTTTGGGGTAAGAACGTGCCTTTATAATAGAAACAAAAACTTTCATTGTCGTTTTGGTGATTGGTGGGGCATGATCCCTTAAGTTGCATAAGGAAGGATTGCATTGTGATGTCGAGAGAGTCCTCATGTTGTTTAATGTCAGCTGGCATAAAGCAAGTTTAAACGAGTCTGTCCGGACAAAATGGAGCTCCATGCATTTGACCACAAAGCTTCAGAAATTGCCTGTCCAAGACGATTAAGCTCCATAAGATCTCCATAAAGCAGTTTAGATGAAACATGTCGAATTAGTCTGTTTATGAGACTGCTTATTACAAACATTTTTGAATAATTGGAATAAAAAGCTCATGCTGACCACTGTCCAAAGAAAAGGACATTAATATGGTTCACATGATGCGCTCTGAAGCGGAGCAGGCGTAAGCCTGGTCAGCGACTTGTTGGGAGAAAAACGAGGTGGAAGTCCAAAAACATCCTCTTGGAAAGTACTTCTGAATGATTTGCCTATGCACTGAATGTTAGGTAGCTAGCTAGCTATAAACATCTCAACAGTTTAATTAACTTGCTCATCTAATTAATTTGTGCTAATTCCCATGATAGTGCTGAAATGCTGATAATGTAGCGTACTTGCAATCCATGATGAACTGTGTTAAATCTTAGCTTAAAGCGTTTACATTCACGTAGTTGCACGTTTCTGGTTTTAAACCTTCTATTCCCAAGGATCGCCAAACTATTCACAATCATCTCGCATTGCTTCCTCATGCGTGAGGATACGAGCAAAACTAGGGATCTTCCAGAGGCCGTCGCTCAAGGGTCCAGGGTGGTCAAGGACTAGACTCGCCCTGGTGGTGCCTGGAGCTGCATCTGTGGTGACAATGTCGTCGTTCCTGTCTGTACTCTCATTTCCTTTTCTTTCAGTCTTGTCTTTAATCATTTCCTTCCTGTTTTCTTCCTTTTGATCTCCCTTATCCTTTGTGTGTTTGCTCTTCTTGTCTCCCTCTCTTGTCTCCTCTATGTGGGTGTTTTCATTTCGGATGTCTCTATCTCTCTGTTTTTTCTTCTTTTGGGTGCTTTTGAGCTCAGTTTCTCCTTTTGGATCAGCTGCTTCATCCGCTCCTTTGCTTCTTACTTTTCTCTCAGCCTTCCACCTCTCCTCTCCTTCTCGGTTCTCATTGCGCTTTCTTCCTCTAGATTCCTGTTTTTTCCTCCTTTCAGCATCACTTTGTCTCTGGTCCACGCTTGGCATCCCTTTCACGTGGAGGTCCTCTTTCCGTCCCTGCGCTTCGCCAGTTACCACTTCCGGTCCTTCACGCTTTGACTTCTGGGGACTGACTGAGCGACTGTGTTGGATGGTCTTTCTGTTCCTGTGTGAGTCTCGAGCGCTTTGCTGTAGATTTTCTTTGTGGCTGTGAGCTTTGTCTTTGGCTTTGGATGGGCTTTTGGATTTCTCTGTATCTCCGAGATCAAGGAGATTCTCTGCGGACCGACTCTTGATGCGCCGTTGCTGCGGGACTCTGGAAGAGTTGGTGTTTTGCGGTTTGGCACGTTTCTCCCTCTTGCCATCTTTAAAGCGAGGATCCTCACAGGCCAGATCCAAGGAGCGGCGAGAACGGGCAAAGGAGCTTGTCAGGTCTGAAGTCTCCTTCTTCCCTGAGGTGGATGACGGATGAAGGAGAGGAGCACTGAGAGGAATGTTGGAAGTGTTGGATCTCGACGGATCAGGAAGGATAACATTTCCAGCAGAACCTAAGGGCGAAAAGATTGTCATTGGATACACTGCCTAGAATTAAAATTCTGTTACTAATTGAGGCCTTTTACCAAAAAAATGACCATGGTAACCAATTATTTTCGGGTGGTGTTTGCCTGCTCTAATATCCACAGTACTAGAGTGTTGAGAAGTTTCTAAGGCATTGCTAGATTGCTCTCGGTGGTTGCTAGGGCCCTGAGTATTTTGGGTGGTTGCTAAAGCACTGATAGTGTGTTATAGGTGGTTGTAAGTGATTGCTAAAGTGTTCTTAGTGATTGTTAGAGCATTGCTAGAGTGTTTCCCAAATGCACTGTAGGTCAACTATGGTTTTCCGTAACCATAGTTCCAACGAACATAACAAACAGCATCGTAAACTTGTGTGGTTGGAAGAACAGCTCTTGACCTGTGGTTAAAAGCATAGTTTCTTGCTTTTATGTCAATACGCCCTCATATCCCATGTGCATCATTTACAGCCAAAAATCTGGCTTTAATTCAATCTCAAATGGATTAATTAAAATAAGTTATTACTCTACCACCATGACATCCTTCATTTCAGGAAACGGACGTGACTAATAGTTGATTTCTTCATACTATGCAAGTTAAGCAGCTGAGAATCGCAAACACAACCCTTGGATGGTTGTAATAATTTTAAATAAATTTGAAAAATTAAAATCTAAATATATATTACAATATATAAAATAATATTATATAACATATAAGCATAAAAATTATATGTAATATTTTTAGTTTTGTTTGTTTTTGAGTAAAAAACCATTTTCCCTTGTGCTGTGACTGCAAAGAGCATGAACATTTTCAACAGATCTGCAATCTTACACAATAAAGCAGAGACAAGACGAGCAATTAAGGAGCTAAGAAGGTGTAGTGAAAGTCCCATTACCAAAGAATAAAAAACCTAGAGGAAAAGAGGCTGTTAGTGATGATACTCCTGGGGGTAATAACACACCGCAGAGGAGCTTACACAACCTGCACAGAAGAAAGAAAGAAAGAAAGAAAGAAAGCTGAAGTTAGCAAGCAACCCATGTAGTCTTATAGCGCAGCATCATCATGTGTTTGTGTGTCATAACTCACTGTTCTCTGGTAAGAGCGCTTGCGGTCGCAGTAAGAGTAGCACTCTGTTTCCTCCAGCTTGGATCAGCTCAATGGCTCTAGTGTGACTGATGCCTTGCGTCTGCTCTCCATTGATCTCCACTACCTGATCTCCGACCTGCACATACAGGCATAAGGTCATTTATGTGTTTTATCATTCAGGCCATAAGAGATTATGATTTTATTTAAAGACCGAAACATCTTGTTTTTGATATATCAACATCAGCCACTGAAACCCCATATCACTTTATAAGACTGATATGGCATTGAAAGTCAATTCATATTTACAAATAATTCTTCTGGCCAGTACTTTTTTCCAAAGCGCATTGCACTGCGTTCAAGCTATGCATTTTTTACATACATCTCCTGGGATCAAACCCATGAAAAAAGTTCAGTCACTTGACTGCACAGACACTATTGAAAGAGAACTGAGCTGGACGATGAAATCACTGAATCATTAATAAACGGACTGTTTTCTGTTGTGATCTTGCTATCTCAGCACAGGTGTTTCCTGTTTAACACTATATAGCTGATGTGGCACAATCTGCATTGCGTAAAGCACTATATAAATAAAGTTGAGCTGACTTTTGCTGTAGGACTTTAAAGAACTGAAAACAGCATCTCAAGACATCCTAGACTGAAATATTTTGAGTATAAAAAGGTATTCAGCTTCAACCTTTTTATTACAGTTAAATGCACTCTGCAGATGTTTCCCCAAAATCACTGCAGAAGACGGAAAAAGTCAGCAGATTCCATCCGCAACGCTCAAGTTATTAAGGAGTGGTGTGCTGTACTGACGTGTATCCTGCCGTCCTGTAGAGCGGGGCCATCCTCAGCCAGCCGCAGGATGTAGAGGCCCATATTATACTCCGTTCCTCCTCTCAGACTGAAGCCAAAACCACGAGGTCCACGCTCCAACTCTACTGGAATACAGCCCTAGGTAGAAAATACATATATACAGTAGCGTTAAAAGGTTTTAGGTCATTTTTAAAAAAAAGTCTCCTATGCTTAACTACGTAGGTTGCATTTATTTAATCAAAAATACAATTTCAAATTGTGAACTATTATTACTATTTAAAATAACATTAAACCTTGGACTAACTGACAGTGAATGTGATTCTGATTTTCTACTCTAGTTTTTAGCCTTGGCTAAATGTCACTCAGTATAATGTCACTATTTTCCATGCAGCATTTAAACATTTTTGAATCGCATTTTCCATCATATTACCCTAGATGTGCAGTCTTTAGATACAGTTTAGGAACAGTTTGACTCTTGCCTGTTTGGAGTTGGCGACACACAGCGTTCCCTGTTCACTCATGGGAAGAGCTTTATACTCCATCCGTGCCAGCTCATCCCTGATCTCATCCATATCCAAATTATATCTGTGCACAAGTCACACATATTATAAACCAGAACTGTGGCTTAAAGCCTCCGTAAGTGATTAGAGAATTGCATGGCTGTAGGTGTATACAGAGGAAATGAGTACATTGAAATCTATAATAGTGGACTGCACCTCTCATCCTGAATGGATTGGAGAATCTTGTGCTGCGGTGCGGGACTTTGTTTGGCTGAACTGGCTCCTGATGGGGGGCCTTTGTACTCTAAACAGCAAATCAAAACAGATTGTCATATGAAATGATACACATCAAGTTTTAAAGTCAAAATTAAACTGCATTCCCAACACATCTGAAACAGGGCTCTAGACTGCGAACACCAAAAACCTGTGCCAATTAATGCTATTTTGTTATAGATATAAATTAACTTTGTATATTCATGTTTTGTAGTTGAAATAGGCTAATAATTGGTCTAAGTGCCCTTTATAAAGCAATCAATTTAATTATGCATGCATAATTGATATTACACTTCACTGTGGTTATTGACAAATCAAAGCATGAGGTACAGTTATTAAAAAGCACAAATATGTTCTGCAGCAGTATTTATGTTACATTTCATTATCTCACTCACCGTCCTCAGGAACCACGGTGAGTGTGACAGAGCTCCCTGCGTCTTTGATAAGCTGAACAATATCATTGTGGGAGAGCTCCACAATGGACTGGCTGTTCACAGCGGATATCCGGTCACCCACATTCAGCAATCCACAGCGGTCAGTCGGACTGCCCTCGATTATTCGACCGATCTTATGAGGAATCACTGAAACACACACATAGGCAAATCACTTAGCAGAATTGGAACAGCTTGTGTTGTATTTTTCACCATAATGAATGAATCATAAGAAATGTAACAATAATGATGTTGTGCAAAACTAAAAAACAGCTGGATGGAGTGGAGGCGGGAGGTGAAGTCTAAAGGTACTTTTAAATTTAAACTGCTATATTTTCAACATCTAAAAAATCTAAAAAAAACAAAAACAAATGCAACGGTGATGATGCAAGCTGCTCAAAGAACAGTGAAAGCTGCAATACAAACAATTCTAGTCCAATTAATGATTCATTTAAGACTTTTGAATAAATAATTGGTCCAAAATTATTTGGATTATTATGGATTTTTTTATTATATATTATATTATATTTTTATAATGAAAATATTAAATTAAATATTTTTTATTAAACTCATTTATATAAACCCATTTATTACAAAACTGAATGGGTCTCATTCATGAAACATTCGTAAATATACGAGTAAATATCTGAGTGATTTACGCGTAAAGAGAACTTCCCGAAAACTCTTCTCCTGATTCACAAAAACTTCGTAAACGTCAGATGTGATAGTGAAATGTGTGTGTGTGTGTTAATAAATTTCAATCAGTCGTAAATGGGTAGCGCGTGCACGCTCACTCTCAATTACCATAAATCCCGCCCATTAAATCCGACAGACAACTATATATGAGCATCATATTATGACACCAAATGAAGGATTTCAACATGTCTTCTCAAAAGCGACTGAAAAAGAAACATTTCTCAGCTGCAGAAATTGAAGTTTTATTATCAGAAGTTCATTCAAAACGTCACATTTTAATTTCAAGCGTACTAGTGGCGTATCAGGTCCTAAAAAAGGAAGTTTGGCAGCATATTACAGATCCTATTACTGGCTCTCATAATAAAAGTTAAAAGAAAAACCGTATGTAATTAATATATATAATATTTTTTTCAAAATGCTGTATAAATATGTACCCGATTAAGGTGAATTAAAATGCAGCCGTATTAATGAGCAAAACGTTCAGACGTTAAACGCACTATTTACGCGTGGCTGGGAGCAGGTGTAGATTTCTTTCGTACCAACTAACATTTGGAAAATACGAACGTTTTAATGAATCCGAAAATGTATGCCAAAACCACTTTACACGCGATTTACACAAAAATTAGTTCTGCTCGTGTTTCATGAATGAGACCCAATGTGTATTTTGATAATACATTTTGGAGATTTGTTTGTTCTCTTCGAGTGATGCTAGCTGGTGCATTAATGCATCCGCTCCTACCTCCAGGTGGCGGTTTGCTCTTCGATGTGAGAATGACAAAGCCAAAGCCCTCATTATCTTTACGATGGAGCGTGATGTCAAACGACCCCTGGTCCTTGACGCTTGGCACCTGGATACGTGGAAGCCGAGGTGAGCCATTAACAAGGGTCAGCGCTTCACTCCCAGCATCCTCCAGGGCATCTATAGAGCAGAAGATTACACAGACTGACCTTTAATGAAAGCTTTTCAGGCAGTTAATTACACTTCAGTGCTGGTTTTATGTGTAAGGCCTGTCAGTCAGCAGTGCTCGCCTTTGAAAACGACCTTCCTGCGCACTGAAAGCAGCACTTGTCCATTGCGTGCTGCATTAGTCATCAGATCCAGAACTTGCTTGTGAGATTTCCCCTTTACAATGATGCCATCGATGCCAACTAGCTCATCTCCAGCCCTCAGCCGGCCTTCCTTCTCTGCCGCCCCCTGGGGAATGATGGCACCAATGTAGACCTAATGAAATTAGACAGATAGCTTGTTTTAGAACTAAGACAGAAAGTCGATCTGCTAATAAATCACATATATAGAGTCCGCGAATATAAATATCCAGTAATATGATTACAGAAGTATGAGGGACTCACTGGGTGTTCAGTGCCTTCTCCTCCAAGCACACGAAAGCCAAAGCCTGTCTCCTGTTCTCTCTTGATGAACACGTCCAACTCTTTATAGTGAGGCACTGCATACAAATAGACATGGAAATACAATAAATTAATTTGAGAATGTGGAATAAATCACACCCATCAATTAATCACGCACACACAAAATAAAATAAATATAAGCACCAGTTTTTCATCAACCATGCATATGGCCTTTTCTATCTCTCTGCATTCAGATCATAAATTAAAAGTATAGTTCTCACAAACATGTCATTTGAAAACCATATGATATTTTTCCCATGTTTCTCAAATGCTGATATTAAGCAGCAGCTCTTTTCCATGCAATAATAGGAAATATTAGGATTGTAAAGATCGAAAGGAAAAAAGTACCAAAAAATGGTCCAATACAAACTATATTCAAAGTCTCCTAGAGCCATTCAATAACTTTTCATAAATAATAAATCTCATTTAAAGTTTTACACACAAACTAATTGTGTAATATTTGCAAGAACAAGACATTTGCCCACGACTCTTATTTTAGTGTCTCTAGTTGGCCATTTTCTCATGTATTATAATTTGAACATGAAAGGGGGGGTACACTTTTATTACTTTCAGTACAATTAAACAAAAAAAATGAAAAAGTAGCATAGTCAGTTTTAGGGTGGCACCGGGGGAGGCCAATCAGATGTCAGGCTCTGGCCCTGCCACTGGACTCACCTATGCTTTCCTGCAAGGCTTTGGGTTTTCTGCAGTGGAGCGAAGCGTCCTGTTTTGGAGAGCTACATGGCAGTGTCTTTGAATGATAGGTCAAGGCCTGGGGAACCATGGTGTCATGGCAACGGTCCAGAGTCTCAGTGCTGGCACTCAGTCCCGTTCTCTGTTGGATTCAATTGTGTTTTTAATACAACTTCACAAAGTGACCCGCAGAGTGCACACAGATAAAAAGCAGCATTTAAACTGCTCTCTAGGGATATCTTCTGACATAATAAAAGGAAGTGCCTACAGACAGATGAACTATATCAGCAGAAATACTGGATAAGGCCTTCTGGTTAACAGGAAAATTCCCATAATTCATATGCAATAAATCTTCTGTGTCGTAAGTGATACTGAAAAATTGTTGCAATGAAATATTTCAAGTCTGTCAGTAAACCCATTGGAAAATAAAGCTCAACATGCTCATACAATTCATGTTGTTGCTGTTTAGCCTCGAGTTACTGGTATTTGAAAGCATTATATTTTTTTAACTATACTTTTACATTTATTGTAGGAATTGTGAGTGGTGTCCATACAAAACTAACCAACATGATACTAGCGTGGTTGCCAGGTTGTTGTTTACGGGCCAGAGTTAGCTCATACTGTAAGTCTCAATGATATTCTGATAGTATTCTGGGATAGTTTTTTCCTGTTTCATCATTCTCAAGAGAAAATTGGACGTCCTATCACTTAGAAAGTAGTACATGCCACATGATTCAGAACAAATTGTGTGGGATTTATTAGCGACTAAACTTTAGTATTAACAGAAAGGGGCTTGTTTCAAGTATGAACAATAACTGAGTAGAAATTTCATCAGCACAAAATGAAATATTCAGCCATTTCCTCAGTTCTACAAGGTCATTATCACCTCTGAAATCTGTTCTCATACTCACAGGTCTTAAACTCTTCACGGGCGATGTCTGACCTAGAAACAGAGAAAAGGCAAATGAGAGACATAAGTAACACTAAAGGAGAAAAAAAACAGGGGAACAGGGACTCAACAGACAGGAACAAAAAAACAGGAACACGTTACTGGGATAGAAAGTTTCTAGCTTTATTATAATTACAGTGTTTCATGGTTGTTGCCTCTCCAACATGAAAAAGGAATGTGAATACATTGTTTCAAATGCTACATTATTAATTCTCATCCATCTAACTAAAAAGCAACTCTAAGAGGAAGCATCATTCAAGTGCTTCAAAGTGGGGCGTTTCCTGACTTAATCATGACACATGTCATCTAGGAGCCATTAAAGATGGATAGAATAAATGTACATGAGAAAATTATGAATCCTCCAGGGAGAAAGACATCAGAAATGACACTCCATCTGTCAATTCGGAAGCCACACCATTTATTCATTCCCTTAGTTTTTTCTCTGTCTTTATCTTGATTGGTGTGATTCCACTGAATTTAATGTCTAAACAATAAATGACAAAACTCATTCAGCCTTTGAAGGGTAATAGAACTATTTAAAGCATTATCTTTCTCTCTTTCTCTCCCTTTTCCCCCCTCTCCCCCTCCTACTCTCACTCTGCAGACAATATATTCTTACAGAATTCTTTGCAGACACATCCTGAAAATCCCTTGTGATTTAAACTCATTTCCCAAACACCCCACAGAGTGGGTGCAAAAGATGCAATAGGGCCTCTCCCACCAACTATATCAGAATCAACGGTTCATCATTCTTACATAACATTGTCCTCAGGGAGAGAAACACACCTTAACAATGATTGGTGAGAGTGGAGGAGAGGAGAACAAGTGTGGCTAAAATTTAAAATTATGAACTGGAGAAAAATAATGCAACTGATTTCTCACCTGCTGTGAATTTGACATAAAAAAAAGAGAGACAAAGGGGAAATAGTCTTTGTATAATTCCTTGCTGAAAAGACCAGAATACTGTAATTGCCATAATTAAATCTCAAAGAATGGGGTAACATTAATTAATTAATTTTTTTTATTTAAAAACACACACACACACACACACACACAAAACTTTCCTTGAAGGACACCTAGGCCATCTGAAACATTGGTTAAAATATGTCTACTATGGCTATATATTCAATTCTAAAGGCCCAAATCATACTCTGCACAAGAACATTTTCAGACATTATTATCCAAAGGGACTTCTACTGCATTCAGTATAATATATATATATATATATATATATATATATATATATATATATATATATATATATATATATATATATAAAACATGAATGCAAAGGATTCCTGCAAGCAGGATATGATTTCTGCCACCATAGTGACAATTATTGTAAACTTTCAGCTTTTTCTGCTTGTATAGAATATGTTTATGGCCTAAATCATCAGATGCTGCAATGTTCCATACACCATTCTGCTCTCTTACCTCCTCTCAACACCAACAGATTCACCTCGCTGTGCACAGGGAGGTCTTTCAGTATATCCACCACCTGCGTGTGGCTCAGTGTTTGCACATTCTGCCTGTTAATCTCCTTTATCACATCTCCTTTCAGCAGGCCTCGGCACCACTGCTCATCCAGGATCATTTTCACCTTCTGCCCTAGCGGACAATCTGCAATGGCAAAGCCAAATCCTCCAGGTCCCTTCACGATTGGCACGCTCACCAGCTCCGGCTGTAGCATCCCAGTCTCGGGCCTGTCATTGGCACCCCTGCTGCCTCCTGGAAGTGCAGCGATCACTGGCCGCCCACTGGCATCTGTGGTTACGTAGTGAAGCTCTTGGGAGGAGCCGTGAAGGGCGTCACCTTTGACCAGCAGTGGCTGGCCGTTGATGAGGGGTACGGCGGTTACGATCTCTCCGGTCGGGGGTGGAGGTGGAGGTGGAAGGTCCTCGCTGTCAGCGTCCACGTCAGGGGGGAGCGAGTATCCGTGACAGAGGACCATGTCCACATACTGATTGATTGGGATGCACTGGAACATGTGGACCACATCTGCATGAGTCTTGCCTAAGACAAGTGTGCCGTTGATTTCCACAATAACATCACCTTGGTTGAGATAACAGAGAGTTTTGAAAGGATGAGAGTGAGTAAAAAGAAATCATCATGAAAGAACAACTTTTCTAATCCCTTTGTGCTTTTTAAAGATACTAGATGAAAGGAACAGTTTACACAAAATCCAAAATTGTGTCATTATTAAGGTTGGGAATTGTTTGAAATTTTCCGGTTCCGGTTCTGCCTAACTGTTCCGGTTCCGATTCTGGTTCCATTAAAATCATTAAACAACTATTAAGAAAATAGTTTTCTATTTTCTATCACTTTGTTTATCAATCTAGATATGACCTACCGTATTTTCCGGACTATAAGTCGCACTTTTTTTCATAGTTTGGTTGGTCCTGCGACTTATAGTCAGGTGCGACTTATTTATCAAAGTTAATTTGACATGAACCAAGAGAAATTAACCAATGGAAAACATTACCGTCTCCAGCCGTGAGAGGGCGCTCTATGCTGTTCAGTGTTCCTGTAGTCTACACTGAAGACATAGAGCGCCCTTGCGAGGCTGTAGACGGTAATGTTTTCTCTTGGTTCTTGGTTCTAAATAAATGCAACTTATAGTCCGGTGCGACTTATATATGTTTTTTTCCTTGTCATGAGGTATTTTTGGACTGATGCGACTTATACTCAGGTGCGACTTCTAGTCTGAAAAATATGGTATAATGTAATTTAGTGGTGGCAGATGCTGCGCGCTGCTGGTACATGCACAGTCAGATAAAACGACGTGCACAGTTATCAAAGGCGCGAGTGCGCATACAGTCATGGGAAACGTGTTCGGCAGTTAAAGACACGATGCAGCATGGCAAATCTGTGGAGTGCGCATCATTGGAAGCAATGTCCTCAGTAATTAAAGAGGTGAGTGGCATTTCTGTTATTTGGTTTGTGACATCCTTTACGGGAAACGCAGAATCATCAGAACACCGGCACAAGGCTGCTCACAGCGATTGGTCACGTGTTGCACCAGAACCGTGTTCGCTTGCATTTGCATATAAGCAAGATGAAATTGCAAAATGAAAAAAAAAAAATTAATCGAAAACTAAATAAAAAATAATTTAAACAAAACGTAAAGAGTATGATTAAAATTAGTAAAATATTACACAATGAAAATTACATAAAATTACAAAAAAATTAACTAAAATTAAAATGAAAACTGAATATCTAAAAATAAAAACCAACTAAAAATAAATCAGTAAATAAAGCCATTATTGTATTTTTTAACCTACTTCTCCTATCTCAGTTTAGTGTGAGGAGACAACTATAATTAAGTCATTCTTAGGTTGACTTCCTAATCATTCATAATGTGAATTGTGGATATTCCCCTAAACAGCTTTCGATAAACTAGACATCACTCACCAGAGGCCATCTTTTTGTCCTGTGCGGCCGGGCCATCAGCAAGAACGTTCTTCACCTGCAGGAACTCATCAGGTCGGTCTCCACCAATGATGGTGAAACCAAAGCCCTGCTGGCTCTTCCTGAGAGCCGTGTGATACAGCTCCCCCTTCAGCTGGGTTGGGTCCCGTGTGAATCCGGGCGTACCAGCCGCTCCACCTACAGAGACAGAAGAAGATTAAGACACAGACAGACAACATCTGTGATGACTTCACAAGACAAAACTGAAAACAACTAGACATTGATACAGTAGACGAATAGTATATACAAGCATCAACTGCACCGCATGAAATGCTTGCTGATAAACATGTTTTCAAAGTGTATGACAGATCCATCAATAATGTGTGAAGTCACAAATACAGACTGTCCTAATATCATTAACCACAATATGGGATACTTTCCATTAATATGATACAAAATAGAGTAACACAAAAATGGTCTGAAACACACTTTTTGAACACATGGACAGAGAAAAGAGGCTTTGGAAAATTTTTGAACATTAACCAAGGTTTTTTTTTTTTTTATTAATTTTTATATGAAGTTTGCTGTAACTAAAATGTAGGACATGTGAGACTACATGCTGTATCTTAAAATATTTGGTTATTTGAATATATTTATTTATAATAGCATGAAAAAAATTACAATTAAAAAATAAAAGAAAAAACATTTTAAAAATGGGTAACAGGGTTGCAAATGTATACTATAATTAAGTGTAATGGTTGTTTGGGACAACATGTTGGCTTGCAGTTATTGATAAACTTTTAACATTAATAAAAAGATCATCAAATCTTCAAATTGAGCTTTATAAATGCAGTCAATGTTAACTACAATTTGAGTAAAAATTAGGAAATGCATGAAATTACTAATTTGTCTTTCCATGATGTGGCTCACAATTTTAAAGACCATAACAATTTTTTGCAAAAGGGGGAAATTATGCAAAACAGGACTGCATAAAAGTGGAACACCTATAACCTCTGACGGACTGACGGATGGATGGACGGACGGACGGACAGACAGACAGACAGACAGACAGTCAGACTGTCCTCTCAGACGAACAGACAGAGACAGATAGATAGACAGACAGAAAATAGACAGACAGATATATAGACAGACAGACAGATATTGTCAGATTATAAATTATAAAGACAGACAGACAATTAAAAACTGGGAATCAATCCAAATATCTGGCATACAGTAGTAAACAAAACCATTAACAACTCTCTCTCTCTCTCTCTCTGACTGCATAGACGAGAACATTTATCGCCAGCAGTTCAACCTCACATACTCATCTAATATACTGCTATCCTGTGGGTTCCCAGAAGGGCTGAGGGAGTGATAACACTCACATCCTCAATATTAGACAACCTTCAGAAACTCTGCATTGGGTGTGGAGTTTGTCAGCTAATGATCCACTGCTGTAAGTGGAACTTTTCGAGGGAACTGTTTATGTTTTAAGCCCATAGCTGCTCTGACTCACATTTTTGTACTTCCTGTCAAGAGAGCTGAAAAAGTGGAATACTATACTCTCAGAGTTCATCACAAATCATCAAAGTCTATAAGACTGTAGGGATCACACTGTTTTAATGAGTTATTGTATCGCCGAACAATAAAAGAAGAATCACACTGAGCTAAAAGAAGCTTGTGTGCTGTGATTGCATGTGCAGTAATGGCAGCTCTGTATCTCTCCGTTACAGGCAGGAAGGCATGTCAAAACATTGATTTTGCCATTTTGACAGGACAAAGACTAAAGACAAAAGACTAATGATGGTGAATAGTTTTTTTATTATTGTGTAAGCAAGACTCAAAGTAAGAGGAATCTTCAAAACTGCTAAACAACATAGAATGTGCAAAAATACCATGCATGTCATGTCCCCAAATCAGAAGAAATGTTTGTTGTTGATTAGTGCCACCTATTGTAACTGCAACCATTCGTTAGTGATTTGTTTCATCATTACATGAATTTTGTTGATTTGTTGCCTCTATCATTATATTAATACTATCTACATATTATTATTATTTAAAAATATCTACAGTATATACAACAATGATATATATATATATTCTAAATACTAATATAATAATGTAATATGTTATATAAAATAAAAATTATATTAATTTTCATTAATCTACTCTTCAAAACATTTGGCTCAGTAAGCATAGCTAAAGTTTTTGAAATAAGTACTTTATGCTTACAGTAAAAATACAGAAAAAACAGCAATATTGCGAAACACTATTGCAACTTTATTATTATTTTACAATAACTTCATTGTAATATGCTAATTTGCTCAAGAAACATTATTTTCATCATCATCAAGTTTGAAAAAAGTTGTGCTGCTTAATATTTTTGTGGAAACCATTATACGTTTTTTTTTAGGATTCTTAGATTTGTCAAATTCATTTTTAATCCATTTATAGTCCTTGCTGAATAAACATATTAATAAAAAAAACTTACTAACCCAAACCTTTTTAACAGTATTGTAACTGATTAAATTATGTTAATATTTAGAAACTGTAAAAAAAATTGGAATGTCCTACATAAGTTCTGAATGTGAGGGCCTGAGTTCATCCATCCACTAAAATCACACTTGTAAACATATTTCTGCGAAAGATCTAGCATTGTGTATCTGTAGATGCCACTTTTGCAGTTTTTATATCCAAAGCAATGAAACTTCTTGTGGTCTCACTCCTGACATGATAAATGTGCATCTCAGTAAAGCAGAAAAAAAAAGTTTTTTCTACTTGTTCTTTCTTCAACCCCTAATGACTGAATAGAGGGTCTGTTCGGATGGTCTCCATCCAGTCAAAGCCCTCAGACACCAGTGGTCCTGACATCTCTAACTAAAGTTCACATCTGTAGATATGGATTTACTGGCCATCATACAGCAGTCATTGTTTCCAGAAATTTGGAATGAATGTGAAGAAGTAAAGCCATGTTTTAGAGATGGACAGATCAAAGAGAGGCAATGTGAATGCATGATGGATGCTAATGTTCTCTTTTATGTTAATGCAGCCTGTGATGTGCTGCAAAGCAATCTCTATAACATTTATTCTCTCATCCATCCACCCCAAAACAGCACTCTTCTCTTCCTCTGGATTTTCACTCTCAAACACATTTATAATGCAACCAGTGTAATGGAAGAATCTTTAATTCATCCATTCATATTGAGAATGGCAGATGACTCACCGTTCTTTAATCTTATCTTTCTGTCCCACTTTCCCCCACACACAATCATTCACCCAGCGAGGAGCCCGTGTGTTTGTCTCCGGGCTGCTGTCGGGAAACTCTAACATGCTGAGTGCCTTTGCTGTTCCCTCTAAACAATCATAAATTTAGTTTAAATTCATAGTTAGGGAGGTTCGTGTTTGTACCTGGAGGAGGTGCTGCCCTCTGTTGGGTCTGAATTGCGACTGCAGTGTCCAAACCGAGTTTTCTCTTGGCCTCTAAAACTGGATTCTCGAACTGGGTTCTCTGATTTATGTGACTGAGGATGACAAGAGAAAGTTCTAAAGTATATTTCTAGCCTATAATTTAATATGTATTAAAAACTAATTGTATCATATGATAACACTTACTCAACATAGTATGTGCCGTACTGCGGGTCATCAATCTCCTCCCAACCATATGGAAGTTCTGATGATGAAGGAACAAAAGCAATGTGTTTAAATGCCACACACACACACACACACACACATACTGTATATGGCTCTCTGCATCATCATTAACAACAGCATGCAACATTTTAATGGGGTCATATCACAAAGAACCATCAATTCTCTTTGATTTTTAAAATGTAAATATACTTTACCCTTTGCCAAAAGTTAGCCAATCATAACAAAGCTGAAATATTTACATAAATAAATATTGTAGGTACTTTAGCAGCCTGGTTAATTTAAGGATAAGTGAGTTGATGTAAAATGGTTATAAATTTAATTATGACAGCTTTGTTCGTGCAAAAAACATGAAACATAATACATGGACTAATACATGGAAAAAATTATGTAAATAAATATAAATATACAAATGAATAAATAAATGAGCACTTCTTAACATCTAAGAAGGGAAAGTATTTAATTTTGAATTAAATTATTTCATTTGTATGTTTTCTGCAGCATGATATTACGATAATGTTTAATAAATTATATTTTTATAACATTAATTTGACCAAATAGAATAACATTTTTCTGACTTAATTCTGCTTTAAATATATTATATATCATATATTCTTAATAAAAGTATTTTTTTATGGAAAGGGTATTTAAGATGTGCTTTACATTTTTAATAAACTACATATTTTATAATGCTTTCCTAATATGCAAAACAAGCTAGTGTTTAATAATGTATCATAAGATTTCTATAAATAAATAAAAATTAAATTAAATTATTTTTTTTTTAATTAAATATCTCTGAAACTTTTCTGGTTTTTCATACACCTATTATTTTTCTTGGTATTAATCTAAAAACAAATACATTTAAATTTATATAACAGTGCAAAAGATGGCATGCTTACAAAATAGTCAAATAAACAGGCAGTGTAAACCGTTGTGTGTGTGAGTGTTTATCCCCTCTGCTGGACGTACATTATGCCCAAATGAACTAATGAGGAGAAAAAAAGTGCTGTTCACGCAACAGAGAGCTTCACACACACACACGCACACACACACTCACACACACACACACACAAACAGAATAGTATTGTGCACCAGTGAGCATATAGCACAGGACTTTATAACTCCCTTAAGAGAACAGCTACATTTTGTTAGACATCATGTGTGCCCATGTGTATATTACAGAGTAAAAAGACAAGAGGAAGTGAATGCATTCAGATAAGGTTATGCAATCCTGCCCTCTGCTATGTGTGCCAGCGTGTGAATGTGAAGGGTACACACATCTGATTGAATGCAATTGAACTTCTATTTGCATATGCATGTAGCTGTCATAAATGTTTACAGCTTCATGTATAAATATGTATATCAGTGCTGGGCAGTATACCAGTTCATACCGAATACCTGTGTTTATTTTCCATATGATATTAATTTTTTTAAATACCGCAATAGAGGTGTTGTTTAAATAATGTTCCGAACGAGTTTGAGAGGGGTCTCTTTTCACTGTTGCACTGTGGCGAGGACACAGCTTTATGTGTTACTAAGAGTGAAAGTTCCTAAATTGAAGCTGTAGAACTAGTAGAATGTGATGACACATAAGAACTTGTCCACAATATCCACTGACCACCACACATATCTACCGCCCGCTGGCATCAGCTCCCGCACCTCATGCACACGAGTGCAACATCAGTGCTAGATTTAGAATATATATACTCACAAACCTAGCAACTTTTGGATAAACCTTAGCTATGATTCAGTTGGAAGATGTCGCCAGTGCTGCCCAGTGAGTGCGAAGTCTGACTGTCATGGCACTGTGTCGTCTCTCTCGGTGTCTGTTCTGTGCAGTGAGCGGTAGAGAAGCATCGCTTTCAGCTGGCTGTAACGCAGGCGACTCGTCAATAAATGAGTTCAAAACCGCGTTTCCAAGCACCTGATGCTTACTGATTGTTTGGAATTATAAATATGAGCATAGCCCGTCTGTTAATATTATGCACTAAAAACTGTTACTCAGATGCAGGCAGTGTGCTGCATGAGACAAAAAAGTAATATAGCCAAAACCAGTGTATAGCCGCTCAACATGCATCTACTGTACATGGGTGTTGATTTCATCAGACGATGTCGCGATTATAAATGAGAGTGACTTTTTCTACAATATTCACTCATAACAGTCAAAATAGGCATTCTTTTTAATCAATCTACTGCAGTAGCCTATTTATTCTCTCAATCAGTAGAAAATGTGGTTTGCACCCAGTCATGCATCAAAAAAAATATATATATACTGTCACATATCGGTAAACCGGTCTAATTTTGAAAAATACATGATATGCATTTTTGGTCATACTGCCCAGCACTAATGTATATGCAATGATTCACCTCCATCCTCACACTTTTCAGGGGGCTTGGCTTTTTTGACCAGACGCGGGTCCAACCATGTAGTCGACTTTGTGTTGTGGCTATAAAACAAAAAAGAAAATGCATTAGATGCCAGACCTGTATTTAGACTAGTATTATTTCACAAGACTAAAATTAAAATTGTGGGCTACATAACACCCCGAGCTAACATCATTGTGCTAGACTGTTTTGTTCTTTTTTCATTAAAATAAACTAGATTGCTTCTTTCAGCTGATGAACCTTAATGAACAGACTTATTGCAAGCAGTTGGACTGAACACGTTAATTCATTATCAAAAACTGATTCATTAGTTGATTAATTCATTGTTATTGCTTTTTGTCAATTGTTTTATTATTTTGTTCTATTTTTGATATTGCATTGACCTCAGTTTGAGAACCACTTATTAATGCTAATTTAATGCATCAAAGAAAGTTATTATAAAGACTTGGCAGGTCAAAGAGGGTAAGATAATCAATGGCCTGTAGTCATGAGTCTAATTAAAAACTGGAAAATTTTGGAAGCACTAAAATATTAATGACTGTGACCCCAAATGTACACACACAAACAGAACTTTGATTCTGTTTTTTTAAAGAGCATCTAGGCCACACTGCGAGCTATATTTATTCTTTCGTTCTGACAGCTCTGCTCTTGATTTTTAAAAGCAACACTTTTTCAGAGCGAGAAAAACATCAGATATCAGCAAGACGGGGAGAGAAAGTGATAAAGCATGCCGTTTGAGAAAATAGAAACTGGAATACTATGTTGATGGAGTTTGAGATTTGACCTGAATAGAATCACATGGCAGTGCTATGGAGGGGAAAATGCGTTGCCTGCTAACAAATACTACTGCCTATGAAAGGGAAAATTGGGGAGCAAATTTAAAGCCAGTAAATAAAAACTTTGTATAAATATGCAATTTGCATATAATGTCTTTGCATACAGCTACTGCATCAAAATATTACTTTAAGAACCTCAAGCAATAAAAAATGAAAACACTCCGCAGGAATACTACAGTGGCAATAAATGCAAAACAATATACAAAAACAAACAAAACAATATCCTGTGGTATTGTGAATAGTGCCTCAAACCCTGCATGACATTAAGTGGTGTAAAAACAATAATAAACACAAAAACAACACTGTGCTATGTGTCAAATCAAATGGCGTTAAACAATGTGACAATAATAAAAAAATCATCAACACATCAAGGTATATATTCGGTTCAAATGTATAAAACTCTCTAATCTCATGAGGAAATATGCCCATGTGCATGATTAAAAATAAAAAGTATCTTGTATCTGAATATGATGCAACAAGTTTGATTATGCACATGTAATAACGTAAATTGCAATGAGATCTTTAAAATAAATGCACATCTTCACCTTTTTATATGAAATGCACTCTTCTCTCTTAAAACATCCATATACATTCCCAAAGCTATGAACAAACCTTATTATTTATGAACGGTGCCATAAACCAGAAGGTGACTCAAAATATATGAGTACAGCAGCAGAATTCGTGCAGTTAGTAAAGTCTAAATCTCTCTTCTGACGGACACACACACTGAGCATTTCTCAATGTCAAGGATATTTCCTTGGCAGGACTGTTCCTTCCAAGTCACTTCCTTCAGAGGCTAAGCGAGGCTCCTCTTTAGCATTCGGAGAACACGTAAATGTCATTGCGTCATTATGTCAGTGAAAAGTTCCATTTGAATAACGCTATGACTGGTACTTACTTTAGACAACTTAACTAGTTATTTATAAAAGAAATGCCGGTGACGCAACCAAAATAACAATTGTTAAATGACAGGTCCGGTTCAGTTAGCCATCCTCGTTCCCTGCGCATAGGATTGTGGGTGATTTGAGAGCACAAAGAGCGCGAAAGCTAAACTTATGCATCCTTTCCTGTGTATGGGATATTTTTCGAACGAAGAACTCAGACCTTGGTTGAAATTCCGAGGATCCTCGACATTGGAACAGTCCTTCGATGGATGTCAATGACGTAGCATCCTCGAAATTCTGGCTTCCGAGGATCCTTCCTTGACATTGAGAAATGCATACTTACTCTATGAAGTAGACCATGCCCGTCTCTGTGTAGGCCATTTCCCAGTTGTACGGCAGTGGCTCCAGGCTTTCATCTCTGGCTAAAGAGCTCCAGGTGTGGACTTCTAGTGTCCCACTGCCACCTGCTCTGCCTTCACCACTGGACTGAGTGTAACTGGGCACAGCTTTCCTCCACTCCTCTGTCCTCTCTACAGAAGGAAAAAAAAGATAAAAACAATGCAAAACTAACTCAGGAGAATGATTTGCATGTCAAAGTAGGATGGTGTGCAAGAAAGATCTTTCCTGTTTCAGGTACATTGCAGAAAAAGTATATATAGCCACAGTTTAATGATATAATTTAATTATTAACAAATAAATTAATGCTACATAAATATTTGTATTCGTTTTTATTGTGAACATCTTGCTACTACTATATAGCACATTTTGTCAAAAAATGTAGAAAAACATCTCAGGTTATGTATGTAACCATAGTTTCTTGAAGAAACAAGACGCTGTGCTGGAGAAAGTTTTGGGAACGTCTCCAGCGTGACCTGAATCATGTGTGTAATCAGTCCAATGGATGGGCGAGACGTCATATGTGGGTGACGTCAGAGACCGGGAAGCTTAAAAGCACGTGTGGCAAAGCTGGCATTAGCCTCTAGGAATGTCTGCTCCCATATTGAGAGGCCCAGGAATATCCATGCCCAGATAAGTGGTCTTCTGTAATGTAGAAAGCACACTTTTCTTGGCATTTATTCTTAACCCCAGCTCTCTCATGTGGACGAGAACAACATCTCGATGTCGAGCTCCCATCTGCTCTGATTGAGCTAAAATAAACCAATCATCGATATAGTTCAGTTTGTGGATGCCCCAGTCACAGCGGAGCCAGAGCTGCATCCACAGACTTCATGTAAGTGTGGGGTGAGAATGCAAGGCCAAACGGAAGAACCAGATATTGGTACGCTTTGCCCCAAAAAGCGAACCTCAGGAACTTCCTGTGAATGGGAAGGATGGAGGCGTGAAAGTATGTGTCTTTTAGTTGGATGTATATTATATAAATCTTTTTCTGCATATGTACAATATACTTGCATAGGGTGATATATATACTATAGAGCAAATCTCAACAGCCTGATTTTATACTGTTGCAAAATGTAACAAAATATGACCACCTAGCTCTTTATATAAAGTTGGATATTTAAGTACTCTCTATCTGCACACATACTGTAAACTCATGTAAGGTTATATATCCTATATAGCAAATCCAAGCTGCTGGATTGTTTATATTGCCCCCAAATGCAAAATGTTTTATTGCATAACTCTCTATAAAAAGTTGGAAATATATATTATATCCAGCTCTATCTGCAATAAGACAGTACACTCATGTAAACCTAAATATACTATATAACACATCTCAAATGCCAGATTTATTCATTTCATCACAAAAAGTTATAATATTATCTTCTAGCTTTTTATATAAAATTGGATATATAAGTATGTCCAACCTTATCCACATACATACAGTATATTCGTATAGGATGATATACTCTATATTGCAAATCTCAACTGCCTGATTGCTTGTATTGTTACAAAATGTAAACTATATTAACGTCCAGCTCTAATCTGATAAATGTGACTATAAGGCACACAGATATTAAGATACTATAAACATAAATATCATGATTTTCTGTAAAGCTGCTTTGAAACAAAGTGTAGAAAGTACTATACAAAATTATGACTATCATGCAACAGGATTTGACCAATTTTAAAAACAGCAAGCTCTAATCTGATGGATCATCTAAAATCTGAATATTTTGAGTGTTACATTTACATTTATTCATTTAGCTGACGCTTTTATCCAAAGCGACTTACAATTGCTATATATTTCAGAGGTCACACGCCTCTGGAGCAACTAGGGGTTAAGTGTCTTGCTCAGGGACACATTGGTGTCTTACATTGGATTCAAACCCAGGTCTCTCACACCAAAGGCATGTGTCTTATCCACTGCGCCAACACCACCCAATATATATGTACATAATTGAATGCAGTAATGACTACAGTTTAATAAAAAAGGCTACAGCATTGTACTTCATTTCTGCACCAATGCATCATAGCAAGAAATGCCCGTGGTAACAGCAGCTGTCTGTGTTTGTACGTAACTGCAGTAAGTATGTGTGTGTATGCACAATAACTAATTTGCTGCCATTTTCCCTCTGTTTAAACACACTTGAAGTGACAGAAGCCACTTTAAAGCAAATATGACACTATTCTGCAGCAAGGACACTCCCCATTAAACGTCTCTTTGAACATGAGCCAAGGGATTACTTACTTCACCGAATATTCAACAACTACTCTCTCTCTACTGGCTTATGTCAAGGCTGGGAAGGAAGACTTCATCAGTCCCAGTAACATGGTATTAAAGGGAAATACAAAAGTACATACAGTACAGACCAAAAGTTTGGACACACCTTCTCATTCAAAGAGTTTTCTTTATTTTCATGACTATGAAAATTGTAGAGTCACACTGAAGGCATCAAGGGCTATTTGACCAAGAAGGAGAGTGATGGGGTGCTGCTCCAGATGACCTGGCCTCCACAGTCACCAGACCTGAACCCAATCGAGATGGTTTAGGGGTGAGCTGGACCGCAGACAGAAGGCAAAAGGGCCAACAAGTGCTAAGCATCTTTCGGGGAACTTCTTCAAGACTGTTGGAAGACCATTTCAGGTGACTACCTCTTGAAGCTCATCAAGAGAATGACAAGAGTGTGCAAAGCAGTAATCAAAGCAAAAGGTGGCTACTTTGAAGAACCTAGAATTTGACATATTTTCAGTTGTTTCACACTTTTTTGTTATGTATATAATTCCACATGTGTTAATTCATAGTTTTGATGCCTTCAGTGTGAATCTACAATTTTCATAGTCATGAAAATAAAGAAAACTCTTCGAATGAGAAGGTGTGTCCAAACTTTTGGTCTGTACTGTAGATATATATAGTGTTACTGAATGAATACCATAGTATTTAGTAGGATTTAGCAGTATTTAGATGATATTTCATGGAAAATCATGTGCTGTGTCTGAAATCGCTCACTCATTCACTCATTCACTTATCCCTATATAGTGTATGGCAGTTGAGTTCACTATATCAGGAAGGAGTGAACAAATAAATAAGTGAACGGATTCGGACAGTGACGTATCGCCTACACTGCGCGTGAGACTTGGAGCTGTTGCAAAAACATTGTCATATGTACTTTTATATAACATGTACCTAATTTTAGAAAATACTAATAGCAATAATACTCAAAATTAATTTATATTGCAGTTATACATAACTCCGCGTCAGCTTTGTGGTTTCATCGATGGTATATGTAACGATATTCACATCTCCATATTCATCGGGAAGAAGGAGGCGGGAACCGGCGCACAATCAAAAACATTTTAATATTCAAAAATAAACAAAACAGCGCGTCAGCCCCTCACGGCGACTGACGCGCACAAATAAAAGCAAACACATAAAATAACGTCCCAAGCCTGGTCCTCTCTCGTCCTTCACTATAGTCGCTCCAGTTTTATATCCTTCCATCTCCTACGTGGGACTCGATACCGACGGTGGGGCTCAGGTGCAGCTCATCTCCAATCACTACACCTGGCCTCACTCCTCGTTCCCACGCCACTCGGCCCCGCCCCACTCGCCACATACCCCCATCGCCCCTCGCAGGCCGGGGGGTACTCCCGAGACTGCGCTCTACCCCCCCCCCTTCCCTCCGGGGGGGACCGCTCACGGGGACCTGCGGGAACCTGGGGGTAGGACAGACGAGGCCAGAGAAAAGGAGATGGAAGGAGGAGCGACAGGGACGAGAGAGGGGAGAGAGAGAAAAAAAAAAAAAATTCCGGTTCCCAGACGCACTGCTGCTCGGCCCTCCACCGGCTGGGTGATCTCCTCCGCGGTGCCCGGCGGTGGCACTGGACGGCCCTCGGCGGACGGCACGACACTCCTCCGCCGCCCGGTGGACGGCGACGGCTCCTCCGATTTTGGGCAGCGGCAGGAGTCCCCCGTTCCCTGCCCCTCCGGATTCCGTCACGGAGGCGGCAGGCTCCGGCCCCCTGGCGAACGGCGCCGACTCCTCCGCTCCCTCACGGACGGCAGCCGCCCCTTCATATCGTGGGCGGTCGGCAGCGAGCTCGCCCGTCCCCGGCAACTCGCTCCAGCCCACCGCCTCGAGCGTCCCTGGCGGCACATACCTCGCCTGCTCGAGGGCACCGCGGATTCACCACAGCCCCAGGCCTGGTCCTCTCTCGTCCTTCACTATAGTCGCTCCAGTTTTATATCCTTCCATCTCCTACGTGGGACTCGATACCGACGGTGGGGCTCAGGTGCAGCTCATCTCCAATCACTACACCTGGCCTCACTCCTCGTTCCCACGCCTCTCGGCCCCGCCCCACTCGCCACAGTATATAATTATTATTTTTTTGTAATGCTTTTATGTTCATAATCATTAAATGCTATTAAAATAACGTACTGAGAACAAAAATAAACACAAAAACACGTTTATAATTATGTATTTATTATTTTAGTATCTTGACACTCGCTCAAGCAGGGTTTTGAGCTCAGATAAGATGGTTGTAGAGCGTCCTCAGGCGACCGTTAATTTTACATCAGAATACATACCTGTTATTATGAAAAAAATTTTATTATCCACCAAATTATCATCATTTTTGTAAGTTAACAATGATGCCACCTCAGTAAATTAGTCAAATATTAAACTGAGTTATTGCCTACATAACATATTTTAATATAAATAATGTAGGAAAAGCGTTAAAACGGAAATAATAAAGATGTAAACTTCATCTCTCATTCAAACTCGCTCACTCCCGCTCTCGCTTCCAGCTCAACGCTACTCCGCATTGGATTGTGGGAAATAGTGCTTCAGCGAGTGTACATCAATTGTACACTCGAAATCAGAATGAATTGTGGGTAAAAAGTAGTGGACAAATGTAGGGAATGAAGTAGTTCACTCAGAATTCGGACAGCACTACAAAATGGCTGACACCCCATATAGTGCACTATATAGTGGATAGGGAGCGGTTTCGGACACAGCAATGGATTTTCCATGAAAAATCATGGTACATGTACAAAAATAGCATAACCATGATACTATGGTTTAAAATGAACATTTTATTATGACAAAAAAGATAGATAGATAGATAGATAGATAGGTAGATAGATAGATAGATAGATAGATAGATAGAGAGAGAGAGAGAGAGAGAGAGAGAGAGAGAGAGAGAAAGAGAGAGAGAGAGATAGCAATGTGACTCGCTTGCCAAACACTACTCTAAGCACTGCAGTATCCAAATAGAGCATACATTTCAGGCCTGGAGACTTGAAAGCACAACTGCTGATCTCAAAAGGATTATAAGGTTATACTGTGAACTAACGAGAGCATGTGAGCAGAGAGGTTGGCTCTTTTTTAAGCAAAGCTTGCTTCTCGGTGCTGATTTCTCCTTGAGTAAAGGGCAGGGTTCTTCTCTGAGAGATCATGTAAGGCCTCAGACAGATCACATCAGCACAGCAGGTTAAAAGCCTCAAGCACACAGTGATTTTGTAAAAGATTTGCAGTCTGAGACACATTTCAGGAATATTAAAGACTTCTTTCTTGCAGGGCACAATCGGTCTTTGATCACTTCATATGACATGCTCCCCCACTGCCAATTAATTGCCTTTGCAATTAATCTTAACCTTTGTATTAAATTATTGGTCCCACATTATATTAAGTGTCCCTAATGACAGTTGTGTATGTAGTATGTAACCACATTGTAAGTACACATTGGTACATAGTATCTACAGATGATGAAATATTTCTGTAACTACACACATGTAACAAACCTCCGAATTGTTTGTGTAAGTGCAAATGTATAAGAGGACATATATAACTAAATTTTTTAACAAGAAAATATATAAGAGTAATTGGAAGCATTTCATCCAGATGGGTAGGTTTGGGGTGAAATGGGATCCAGGGGGTGGAGATTGGTAGGTTTAAGGATATGTAAAGTGGGAGGAGCTGGTTCTCGAGTTGGAGTTGGTGCACCACTGTAATACTAAATACTTAATATAAAGCCTAACATCCTGGACACCAACCACAATTTATATCTAAAGCCTAACTTACTGGCTGCTGCTGTGTAACATCAGAGTTATTATATATAATAAAAAAGGGAAATAAAAATAAAACTGAAAATGATAAAAATAAAGCTAATTCAAAATATAAAAAAATAGTATCATATATAAATAATACTAAAATAACCCTGAGCCAAAGTCCCAAGATATATTTAGCAAAAAAGCACAGTCTGGGTCAACACGTGTGGGAATTTTTAGACTGCAATCGTACACATTTTGGTTAACTAAAGCACACACACATTAAAGTCTGTCCACTGACCTGGGATGCCATTTGGGAGCTGTGGCCGTTCCTCATCCTCTTCCTCCTCGGGGACCACACTGTCCTTGCGGTCCATCTTGCTGACAGAGGTCGTTCGCTTTCGTTGGACTTCGGTGCCATAATCCTCCTCAAATAAAACTTGGTCGACCAGGTCAGGCTGAATCAAGTTGGGCTCCGCAGGAGGTTTAGGAGTGCCATAGAAGTTACCTAACAATAAAGAGTGCCTTGTTTAAAGACAAAAAAAACTTTTTTGATTCATGATACCTTTGAATCATACCTCTGAAGTTTTAAAGTATCTTATTTTGTGACTTATTCAACATTTTTGCTACATTATCTTTGATTTAACAAGCCACAAACCCGATGAAACAGCTGATTCTGGAACACTGAGACAAGAGCTGCCTGCAAATTTATCTCTTTATCACTACCTTTGCTTTCTTCCTCAGTCCCAGCTTTCTCAAAAACGGAGATCTAGGTGCCGGCAATCCAATATGCAGTGTGAAAAGTTATACTCTTTACATTCGGTGGTGCCTTGAAAGTAATTACACTCACCACTGGATTCAGTAATGAAACTTGTCCCACTACCTTTTCATGCAAAAATCTGTTCATTAATATGCATCAGAAACAATGGCACAGCCAATCAGTGGACCAGCATAATGTATTCAATTGAATTTTTAATTTGGTGGTACATGTCAATATGTGTGTGTGTGTGTGTGTGTGTGTGTGAGTGTGTGTGTGTGAGTGTGTGTGTGTGCGTGTGTGTGCGTGTGTGTGTGTGTGAGTGTGTGTGTGTGTGTGTGTGTGTGTGTGTGTGTATGGGTTGAAGGGTTGTGCTTCATTATTCCCACTTGATGTAACACTACATAAATCACTCTCAGTATGATTTTTTCAAATCAATCGTTCAACCTTCACCAATTATACGCTGATTCATTTAAATTATCCAAATTTGTTGATTTGTTTGTTTGCTCCCTTCATCCTCGAAATAAATATGCTGCCCCTAGACATCATTAACGTCTCTGTAAGAACAAAAAAGGTTTTAAAGGTCACATATTCATCCTTTGCCAATGTAAAATATAATCCTTGTAATCAGCCAAAAGATTAATCCTCTCCTTTTTAGATTGTAAATTTTAAAAAGTTTAATTAGCAAATAGAAACTGAAATCATGTGGGAATAAGCTTTTCACAAGCAATTAACTACTGTTGACAACTTCGCTCACCTCTCATGAATATTCACTCAGTCCCTCTCTGTCTCTCTTCATTATACAAATGAGATCTCCAGCTATCACAGCATGCTCACAGCATAAGGGAATGTTTTGTGCTGCTACCTTAACATTTGCTATACATTTTGTGCGTCATCAGGCGAAAACAACATGTTTCCAAGACTATAGTCTCACTGAGACAGACATTTGAATATCGTCATATATTTGGGTCCATTTTGCTGCTTATTTTGGAGCAGAGCAGCACAATGAGATGAGAAGGGATGCTTGAACAGTTAAATCAACTACCCACAGTTTGACTTTATTAATGGGACATGAAGGGGCAAGTAAAAAAGGTTTAATTACATGCAGCCTTGGCGAGCATAAGAGACTTTCCATACCACTTGGAAGAGTTGAGAAATTTGCATATTTCCAATATATTCATCCAGTCGCATATTTTTTATATTTTTTATTTTTTTATGATCATTTTTTATTTTTTATTTTTTTTTACTTTGTCCAGAGTATTGGTCATTGACGGCCCTTGACATTTTCTTCTTTTTTTAAAATATCATTATTATGTATTAAGAGACAAAAGATCTTTTTTTAACATTTAACTTTTTTTTCCAAGTAAGCACAGGGCATTTCTCCATTTTTTTTTTTACTCCATTTTTCATGTGACTCAATAGGCAGCAAGTACATTCAATTGTGCCATAGTCCATTCATGTTTACAGATTGAGATTCTTTATGTGTGTGTGTTTTAACAAGCGCTAAATCTTTATTGATCAGGATCAACTCCTAATTCGGCCAAGCTAGCTTAGACAGGATTACATTAAAAGCTGGCTTGAGAGTAGTAAATGTATCCACACTACTGGAATGAGGGGATCAGAAATGCCTAGCATCTGTTTGCTATTGCTCAAGCATGACCACACAGAGATAAGACAGTAATGCTGCATTAAGGGTAAAATGTCATATCATTCCAGTAAATGTATTGTAAAACCCGACTGTGACTTCCAGATGTGAACGATTTCTTTAAGCAACAGTCTGCCAGGATTAGTGTACATCTGTGTGATAGCATGCATGGATGTGTGTGTGCGCGTGTGTGTGTCAATGGGGCCACAGTGAATGTACTTTCCAACAAGGCATATGATTTGAGATATCATTCATGTCAGTTTGTATGAAAAATATCAGTATAAAAACAGTGTTTCATACCATCATATGTTCCGCTCTCCAGTAGTAATCCACTCTCTTCCAGGATGCGAAAATCCCCCACGCTGATGAAATTATAGTCCACTCCTGGAACCTCCCCATCTCTGGGCAGCCGGGTGGTACCTTCCAGAAAAACAAACACAATTAGAGACAGTGAACCAGTTCTGGTGAGAATATCCTTCACCCACAATCCCCTTGACTGCAAACTTTGAGTCGGTCTAAACACAGCCTCAGATTGAGCAAAATTAAAATTGGATTCCCTGGCTGCGTTTCAGCCTTTCCTTTGAGAACAAGTGCACTCCATTCGAAACTGTAAATAGAACTGATCTCCCATAGATGAGATTTGGAAACTGGAATTCCGAATCTGGAATTGTGAAACTGGATGGATTATATGGAAAGAAAAAGGATGGTGTTCGCCATTTGCGAGGCTTTAAAACACTAAAAAAAAAAACATGGTTTAACATATTTTCTGTGTAAATGGATTGGAAACACACAGAGAGATGTACTTATTAGCCAAACTGGGTAGGATAAGGTCAAATTACTTCATATCACAGGAAATCTTGTGTTATGTGTTATTCAATCTTAGTATAGACACATATTGCTCCATTTAGAAGGGAGTCGATGACACAAGAGGAGGAATGTGTGCACAGACTGTGTAGAATGAGATTCAGTCAGTACTTTTGTGCATCTGCAGTGTAGTAGTCTTAAAAAAAATACTATACCAACAATCATATGGATTTGAACATGATGAGAGAGCTTCCATTTTTGGGTGAACTATTAATGGATGTCTGCTTTTTCACCCCTAAACCAAGATCAAAATATAAATTCTCTGTGTTTCAGCCTGCGTGAGTGTGTTTGCTAAAAAAATATCAAACATAAACTGTACATGTTTGGACCTAATTTCAGAGGTGGGTTGTTTAGCAGCAAAATCCTCATAAGAGACATCCGAGGGTGGCATTTCTTGCTAAATGAAAGGCCAAAAATAAAAGATGACATTTCTCGGCTCTGTTCATGTGTGTGTCTGGAAATGCCACCAGGCTCTTCTGTCGTTTGAAGGACAGTTATATTAGAACCAACAAACTGAAATGCCAGAGTCAAGTGTCTGCGGAGACTTGACTCTAACTTAAGAGCAAATAATATTAAAAACGGACTCCTTACATTTTCCTGGGAGAGCAACTGTTTAAATGCCACAAGAAGAGGGAACTTTATGGATTTATGCTTTAATAAAATACAATAATTTAAAGGAAATTAATACTTTTATTCAGCAAGGAAAAGACATTTATAATGTTACAAAATGTTTCCTTTTCACATAAATGCTTTTAAACTTTCTATCAAAGAATCCTAAAATAAATCCCAGTTTCCACCAAAATATTAAGTAACATTAATATTTTAAAATGGTTGATAATTAATAATAAATATTTCTTAAGCACCACATTGCCATATTATACAGATTACTGAAGGATCATGTGGCATTGAAGACTTGAGGCTAAAAACTCAAGTTTTGACATCACAGGAACAAATTATTTTCTAAAATATATTAAAATATAAAATAGAGTTTTCAATTGTAAAAATATTTCTCAATATCACTGTTTTACTGTATTTTTAATCAGATAAATGCAGACTTTCCAAAAACCTTTTTTTACCTTAAACCAAAACTTTGAATAGTACTTATAATAGTAAAATAATAATACTTAAAGCACACAATAAATAACAATGTAATTTATAATATTAAATTTACATCTAAGCCAAAACATTAGAATATTATACTTTACATTTAAATAAAGCAGAGTAAGTTTAAAATCAAGTAAACGATTGCAGTAGAGTAAATTTGACCCTTAAATACTCATTGTTCTATGAACGCCTACATCAGAATATGTTCAACTATTCCAGACTTTCGTTTTGCAAAATGCTACACATCTTCCACAAATGCTTTATGGCTTTGTGACATAACCGTCTCAGTAGAAACTAAATAATTTACAGTACTCTCTGACGCAGCGTAAACTCTGGTTCGCCCAAAGACTGTGATGCAGCAGGTTGTGAGCAGGTTATGCGATAATAATCTTAGCCGGCCTCTGAAGTCAGTTTGATCACAGGCCAGTTCTAAAAGAGGTCCGCACTTGCTCCAGCCGCATATGAGTGGCACCTTAGGCTACTCTTTATGCCTCTCCTTCAGAGGAGCTTTTAAGAGCTTTTGTTCATAGCTCCCTAAAGCAGCTTTGTGGCTGCAAACACCGGAGGCTCTCTCTTCCTCCAACTCTTTTTTGCATACTTTTCCCCTTTACCCTGCCGTTTCAGGCCCTTCTCATAACTTACAGACTAAGGACAACAGAAGAGGATGCCATGCTTAAATTGGCATCCAGTGGAAATTCTTTGCTGTTTATTTGAATTCGGATTGTCTCAAGCCTGCTAATTTGCCATAAACATCAAAGAGTAATTCTTGCGGGGGAATTATACATAATGAATTCTTCTTTTAAACTTCAAAAAATCCAGAAATAAAACAAAAATGTATTAATCAAAAAAGTATATTTTTTGACAGCTGGGAAATAGCTAATGTCTATGTTTATTGCTAGCGATAAAAAAGCACAGCTAAACAGCCTCCGCTGGCTGTATTTCAAGTTTTTTAAATGGGTCACTTCCTCTCAAGTCCACTTATGGTATCAGTCAAACTTGCTTTTTTACAACCTTATTTTTCACCTTTACAAATGACAGATCTTTTTTTGTTGTCGTTGTTGTTGCTGTACCTTTAAGATGTCTATGTAAACACCCTCTTTACACATGGCATGCTTAGCTGAGAGCTGCATGTTTTCTGTCAAATCTAATATGGTTTGCACTGCTCCAGGCTGCCTTCAATAACAGCTTCTTTGCAATAGTCTTCATTTGCTTTTGACAGTTTCACAAAACAATCAGTGCAGGAATGAGGCGCGCAAACTGGTGATGAGCGTGATGATCATGGATTGTTAAAAATAAACTTTAGTTGCTCATTTCTACTGCTGAAAGTATATTCAGAGTGACAGGAGCTACAAAGAGCAAGAAACAGCATGAGTTATGGAGGACTTCAATTGTTTTGCAAAAAAGTATCGGAGGTTATTAATTTAGGAAAATATTTACTGTACATCCCACAGCATAACTATAGCTTACAATATATCTTCCAGCAAAAAATACGGAAAAATTTTACGGTCAGTAAGATTTCAGCATTAAATTGATAAGAAGTGTAAGTAAATACATTTATAATGTAAGATTTCTATTTTACCAAACACTGTTCTTTTGGAATTTCTATTACTCAAAAAAAAATTCTGGAAAAAAATGCATCATGGTTTCCACCAAAAATTTTAAGCAGTACAACTGTTTTCAACATTGATAATAATAAAAGTTTCTTGAACAGCAAATCAGCATATTAGAATGATTTCTGAAGGTTCATGTGACACTGAAGACTGGAGTAACGATGCTTTTCAAAAATATTTTTTTTTTACATTGTTATAATACTTCACAGTGTTTTGTTGTATTTTATGTAGTGTACACCATAATCAATTATATAAATTTATATTTTTTTCTTCTTTTTTTTTAACCAGATTAGGAAAAAAATATTATTCAGGTTCTGTTCTGCCCTTCAGGCATTTAAGTTTAATAAGTTTAAAGTTTATGCTTTTAATTTGGTATACTTTCAGTTTCATGCAGACTCTTATTTTGACGTTTGTTTACTGAGCAAAACCGGAAGTAAAAAAAACCGCATGAAAGAACGCAATAGAAACGGTAGACTGGATAAAAAATGAAAACAGTCATTTCTTCAGAGAAGATTCATCCTGCATGTTGATTCCCCAGCAGAAGCATCGCTTGTATGTATATAATCTTTGTTCTGACTAAGTTAACTTATAAGCATTTGATTTTGTGCTGTAGAAGTAATGTTCATGAAAGCTAAATGGCTTAGCTAATTACAGTATTTTGCTGTTTGTTTTCTAGTTTCACTCTCTCGTTTTTCATCAGTCATCTCATATGTATGGATTCAGTTCAATGTGAAGAAAATAAATCTACATAAAAAGAACTCCGGATTTCTTCATGTTCATGAATAGAGAGAGTTTATCTCACTGTTTAGTTGGAGTTGTTACACCTCAGCGAGAACAGTACAGTGAAAAAGCGTAATCCAGCTGAAGTTTCAACGTCTTGAGAAGCAAGAAAGAGTAAAATGGAATCAGAAAGGACTGACAATGCATCTGCGCGCACAAGAAGGACAAAGAGCTCTCACTCGTCAGCGTCGAGTGCAGCAGTAAGGGCGCGCGCTAAAGCAGAGGCAGCAAAAGCACGAGCAGCATTTGCAGAGAAAGAAGCAGAGCTAAAGGTACAAAGGGCAGAGAAGGAAGCAGAGCTACAATTAGGAAAAGCAAAGCTGGAAGCCGAACTAGGCGCACTTGAACTTCAAAGAGAAGCAGCGGCGGCTATTGCCCAAGCTGAGGCATTAGAAGCAGCCGAGCTAGATATAGAAGATTCAAGTAAGACCGATGTATCTTCTCAAGCAAATTTACAAAATGAAATTGTAACACGCACTAATGAATATGTTGAAGCACAAGCTGAACATAACGTTCCACAAACTCAACCATCTGCACATGCAACATTACACGAGGCAACATTGTCAGAAGAGAGCTATGTCACATGGAATCCTCCAGTACAAGGCAAATTACAGTTAGTGGATGGGCAAGAAGAGGTAGAAACCCTTAACAGACCATCTGAGTATAACACAGCGCCGACAAAGCCATTCTTCAGCAACCATGCTAAATTCAGGGATGAAACCCAAATCAGCACACCACTTAATGGAGGTCATACAGGTTTGGTAAGATATGATGGACATCATACAACACCCATTGGAGGCGGTGGACTTCACACAACACCTGCTAGAGACAATGGATACCCAACAAAACCCAAGACAACAAAACATCCTCACAAATCACCACTTAAAGCAACAGCGCCATCATACGTGCCTGTGTATGCACCACCCATCTCAAGCGTAATACCTGAAACGGAACACCTGGCACGATACCTGGCTCGTCGTGATTTAGTGAGTACAAGTCTCTACCGATTCGATGATAAACCTGAAAATTATTTAGCATGGCAGTCATCATTTAACAATGCTACTACAGGCTTAGGACTCACCTCCCCCGAAATGTTAGATTTGCTGATTAAATGGCTCGGACCAGAGTCTGTGAAACACATCAAAAGGATTCGCTCTGTGCATATCGGGAACCCAGATGCAGCACTTAAAAAGGCCTGGAGTCGCCTCCAAGAATGCTACGCTGCGCCTGAAGTAATGGAGAAGTCTCTTTTTAAGAGATTGGATGAATTCCCAAGAATATCAACTAAAGATTATGGGAAGCTGAGAGACTTAGGCGATCTTCTTATGGAAATCCAGGGTGCCAGAGAAGAAGGTTACCTCACAGGATTGGCCTACCTGGATACTGCCAGAGGCATTGGGCCCATCGTGGAGAAACT
The DNA here is from genome assembly GCF_023724105.1 of Carassius gibelio. Lineage (NCBI taxonomy): Eukaryota > Metazoa > Chordata > Actinopteri > Cypriniformes > Cyprinidae > Carassius > Carassius gibelio. The sequence goes on from NC_068376.1 coordinate 26,487,595, forward strand.
TCCTCACGGACTACAGGAGAAATGGCTCTCAGTTGGCTCAAAATTTAAGGAAGATAATAACGGCTACTTCCCTCCATTCGATTACTTTGCCGATTTCATCTGCGACGAAGCACGGCGGGGAGGTAGAGGAACATGCTAGCGACAGCAAAGCCATCTCCTCACACTGCACCCAAGTATGTGGTCCAGATCATACCGCAAGATCCTGCTCGAAGATCTGTCTGGTACGAATATACCCTCAAGGTCAACGTGAAAAGGCAACCAACATGTACGTTATTTTGGATGATCAAAGTAACCGTTCACTGGTGCGTTCAGAGTTTTTCGAGCTTTTCAACATCAAGGGCCAATCATTTCCCTATGCACTGAAGACCTGTGCCGGATTGGTTCAGACGTCCGGCAGAAAGGCAGAGGGTTTCCAGGTCGAATCGCTCGATGGGCAGACTAGCTTATTGCTACCGCCGCTAATTGAGTGTAATGACATTCTCATTGATCGCTCTGAAATACCAACACCCGATGCAGCCCGTCATCATCCACACCTACGAAGTGTAGCGGCACACATTCCAGAACTCGACCCCAAAGCGGAAATCCTCCTCTTGCTAGGCAGAGACATTGTGAGAGTCCATAAAGTCCGACAGCAAGTGAGCGGACCTCACAACGCCCCCTTTGCACAAAAACTGGATTTGGGATGGGTCTTGATAGGAGACGTGTGCCTAGGAAATGCACACAAACCAGATGTGAGAGCATTCAAGACAAGTGTGCTAGAGAATGGCCGACCCTCCATTCTCAGACCATGTAAAGGCTTCATGAAGCTGACCGAAGATGTGTCCAATGGCAAGGAGCAGAAGAACAAACCAAACAAGGCATCGTTGGAAGCCCTTGGACTGCATGTCTTCAGGGAAACTGAGTCTGACAACCAACCCGCCCAGTCCATGGAGGATACAATCTTTTTGAAAATCATGGACCAAGAAATGCAAAGAGATAAGTCAAACAACTGGGTCGCTCCTCTCCCCTTTAGAGTTCCCCGTCAATGCTTGTCCAACAACCGCGAACAGGTGTTTACTCGCTTCGCCTCCTTGGAGAAAACATTGCGAAGAAAAACTGAGATGAGAGACCAGTTTCAAGAATTCATGAAGAAAATAATTGACAACAGACATGCAGAAGTGGCTCCTCCACTGGAGAAGAATGATGAGTGTTGGTATCTGCCTACTTTCGGAGTCTACCACCCTCAAAAGCCTGGAAACATCCGCGTGGTGTTTGACTCCAGCGCAAAGTATTTTGGCACATCTCTAAATGATGTTCTTCTGTCAGGCCCAGACCTCAATAACTCACTCATTGGGGTGCTGATCCGCTTCCGCAAGGAACAGGTTGCAGTGATTGCTGACATACAGCAGATGTTCCACTGTTTTCTTGTCCGCAGAGACCACAGGGACTACCTGAGGTTTTTGTGGTACAGAGACAATGATATGTCTAAGGACATTATCGATTACAGGATGAGGGTTCATGTTTTCGGTAACAGTCCGTCACCATCTGTAGCCATCTACGGACTAAGGAGAGCCATCCATGAAGGTGCACATAAGTATGGAGAAGACACGGTCCAGTTTGTTGAACATCATTTTTACGTAGATGATGGTCTCATCAGTGTGCCTACTGAAGCTGAAGCCATCAGTCTGCTACAGAGAACGCAGCACTCTCTCAGTGAATCGAACCTTAGGCTTCACAAGTTTGCCTCAAACAGAGAAGCTGTGCTTCAGGCCTTTGCACCAGAGGACAGGGCTGTTCTGAAAGACCTTGACCTAAGCGGTGAAGTAACACCAGCCCAACGCAGTTTGGGACTGTTGTGGGAGACAACGACAGACACCTTCACATTCAAAGTCTCAAAAAACAAGAAACCCTTTACTCGCAGGGGAGTTCTGTCAACAGTGAATAGTGTCTTCGATCCGTTAGGCATGGTCGCACCGGTGACTATTGAGGGCAAAAGTCTTTTGAGGGAATTCAGTGTCAACACAAGTGATTGGGATGCTCCTCTTCCAGAACAAAAGCTGAAGCAATGGGAGGCATGGTGTGAGTCACTCCATGACTTAAGTAAGCTGCATATCCCACGTTCATACACCGCAACGTCACTTTCCAATGCTGTACACACAGAGCTATGTGTGTTTTCTGACGCGTCCACAAAAGCCATTGGAGTTGTGGCATATCTCAGGACCATTCAAGCTGAGGGACAAGTCGAAGTAGGATTCATTCTAGGGAAGGCTAAGCTGGCACCACAGTCCGAACCTACCATTCCTCGGTTGGAATTGTGCGCCGCAGTATTAGCCGTAGAAGTTGCCCTACTCATCCACATAGCCAGTGCTTACAGACACAACAAGTCCAGTAAATGTAAAGGGTGGCATCACTGCAACTTCCCACGTACTCCGGATGAGTTGTCTCAGGCGAGACACATTATCATCAGGGCAGCACAGGAAGATGTTTATGCAAAAGAACTCGCAGTTCTTGAGCATGGACAAGCTGTAACCAAGGACAGTTCTCTTCACAAGCTCAGACCTGTTCTTGAAGGTAATCTGATTTGTGTTGGTGGCAGATTAAAGCACGCTGACTTGAGCACTCAGGAAAAAAAACCCATCATCTTGCCCAAGACCAGCCACATTTCTCTGCTGTTGGTGCGACAGTATCATGAAGAGGTAAAGCATCAAGGCCGCCACTTCACAGAAGGGGCCCTGAGAGCAGCGGGCTTCTGGATCATAGGTGGAAAACGACTTATTGCCTCTGTCTTGCACAAATGTGTAGTGTGTCGAAAGTTACGTCGAAGAACAGAGGAACAACTTATGGCAGACTTGCCTCCAGAACGCTTGCACACATGTCCACCCTTCACCTATGTAGGAGTGGATGTGTTCGGACCATGGCAAATCGTCTCCAGGCGTACAAGAGGTGGACAGGCCCAAAGCAAAAGATGGGCGATGCTCTTCTGCTGTATGAGCTCCCGAGCGGTGCACATCGAGATCATCGACTCCCTAGACACGTCAAGTTGCATCAATGCATTGAGACGGTTCTTTGCCATACGGGGACCTGCAAAGCAGATTAGATCGGACTGCGGAACAAACTTTGTGGCCGCTGCAAAGGAACTGGGATTAAGCCAACAACAACCTGACTTCAAAGTGCAGAACTTCTTGAGTCAACAAGGGTGCTCATGGATATTTAATCCTCCTCATGCGTCCCATATGGGTGGATCATGGGAACGTATGATAGGCCTATCAAGAAGGATCCTGGATGCAATCCTGATTCAAGAGAACATTCAACTTACCCACGATGTCCTGTGCACACTCATGATGGAAGTAACTGCGATAATCAATGGCAGGCCTCTTGTTCCAGTCTCCACCGACCCAGAGTCACCGTTCATATTGTCTCCTTCAATGATACTTACCCAGAAGGTTGGGGTTGCCCCACCGCACAGAGATTTCACAGACAAGGATCTTCTCAGCAGACAATGGAAACAAGTCCAAGCTCTCGCTGACAGATTCTGGCGTCGCTGGCGTCAGGAGTTCCTCCCCACCCTGCAAGTCCGCCAGAAATGGAGAGATTCTCAACGGGACCTAAAAGAAGGGGACATTGTGCTCCTGAAGGACAGTCAAGCTGCACGTAACACATGGCCTATGGCAAGGATCACAGCTGTCTTCCCTGGGAGAGACAGTAAAATAAGGAAGGTGGAGCTCAGGACATCAAATCAAGGTTCTGAGAGGGTGTTCTTGAGACCAGTGTCAGAAGTAGTTCTTCTTCTGCCCAATGACTGAATGTTCATTTGGTAGTTAATAGTGACCTTTTAGGTCAGACGGGGAGTGTTCTGCCCTTCAGGCATTTAAGTTTAATAAGTTTAAAGTTTATGCTTTTAATTTGGTATACTTTCAGTTTCATGCAGACTCTTATTTTGACGTTTGTTTACTGAGCAAAACCGGAAGTAAAAAAAACCGCATGAAAGAACGCAATAGAAACGGTAGACTGGATAAAAAATGAAAACAGTCATTTCTTCAGAGAAGATTCATCCTGCATGTTGATTCCCCAGCAGAAGCATCGCTTGTATGTATATAATCTTTGTTCTGACTAAGTTAACTTATAAGCATTTGATTTTGTGCTGTAGAAGTAATGTTCATGAAAGCTAAATGGCTTAGCTAATTACAGTATTTTGCTGTTTGTTTTCTAGTTTCACTCTCTCGTTTTTCATCAGTCATCTCATATGTATGGATTCAGTTCAATGTGAAGAAAATAAATCTACATAAAAAGAACTCCGGATTTCTTCATGTTCATGAATAGAGAGAGTTTATCTCACTGTTTAGTTGGAGTTGTTACACCTCAGCGAGAACAGTACAGGTTCAGTATGGTTTTGTGACAAACTTGCATTAAAATTAATTTGTTTATCAATAACCAATACATTTTACATGCTTATTGGATTTTATACAAATTTACAGTTGCATAGAAAGCTACCCTCTACGCTGTGAGTAAATCACTCGCATATGCGACTAAATCCTACTCTAGGCAACTAAATAATGTCTATCAGTAGCCATAGGCTAATAAATTCTTAGATTTTACTTGCAAATGTGTGTGTTAGAGGATAATTAGAAGTATATATTTTCACTCTCCGTCAAGCGATGTATGCTGTTTCTATTCATCTCAACGGATGTTGATACGCATCACACCGTGAACTTTAGTGTGAAGGTGCGTGACTTGCTGTCACTTTGCTGATAGAGATAGCCTTACTTTCCATGCATTCTCAACATGATACTGTAAACATATTCTTTGTTGTATTTTCCTGTCAAAATAATGGACTTAATTTAGAATTATTCCGTTTTTAAGAACAAGCAGAAGATATGCCGGTCAGGGTTTCCAGGTTTCCGCAAAACCCAACCAATTACTACTCAAAACTAGCCCAATCACATTGCAAAGGGGTTCTTCTGGAAAATTTAGGGGTTAAACATCACGTTATTGGGGTTGCTTAAACCCGCGGACATAAAAAAAAAAAAAAAAAAACAGTGGCAACAGTGTTAAAGTAGCCCAATTCCATGGGAAAATAGCAGAAATTGCATCACTGATGCCGGTTTCTCCTGTAGTGGGCTGAGCTAATGCGCAAGCGCAATCTCATTGGCTGGTGTTCATCTACTACCGTGCCTGTTTTGATTTCAGCAAATCAGTGTGAGCGAATGCTGACAACCTGATTAATATTCATGAACCAAGCAGCTCATTAATCCTAAGTGAGTTGTTTATTGTTAGTATAGTAATAGAATTAGTAATATCTTTTACTAATAATTACTATTATATATTGCTATTTTTTTATAGAAACCCTGAATGACCAACAATATCTTAAGCATTATACTAGTCCTAAATTGAGTTTAAAGGACAAATAAGCATTCATAAAAGGTTAGCAAGTTTTAGTTCTAACTACTATAGTTATATAATTAAATAGTGCTTAATTATCATATTATCATAATATGATGCTTGATTGACTGATTAGGAAGGTAAGATTTAAGAAGTTGTGCCATTTTACAAAGATATGCTGATTTGGTGTAATCATATATATATATATATATATATATATATATATATATATATATCTGAGAGGGGGGGGGGGGGGGGGGTGTTTGTGTTAAAAACAAATATGTCAGTTTGACGAGAAACTAAAGAATTACTAGCCAATGGCGATTTTATTGCTAAGGTGTGCTAGAGGGTTGGAAAGATGTGTTTTTCCTAAAAAAAGACTGAAATGATTTTATAAAACAGGTAAATAGATTATGGTGCAGGAAGTGTAGGAAGCGCGTAAGTAAGATTTATTTTTTTTTTGCACTGAAATATCTCATACTAAAATGTCGCAGTAAATTTGCCCCTCAGAGTGTTTCATGACACATTTGTCACTGTCACTTATCAAATTAGACTAAATAGGGAATAACGGACTAGCTGAATGAGAAAGTAATGAGCAGTGTGCTACTGCTCGGAGAAGAAACATGCTCTCAGAAAGCCACTCCACAAGTCTCAAGAGAAACAGCATCTCACGCGGCGCATCACAGAGGAGAGCCGGTGGTGTGCTGCAGAGGGCCAGACCAACACGAGAGATTTCACCTGAGGAGAGGCTCTTCTCCCCAATGACACTAACAGACACACCAGTGTGAGAAACAGCCAAAGGATTCACTCTAAACACTAAATGGGAAAAGACCGAGAGGTAAGATGAGATAACCAGACTGCCAGAGAAAGACAGAGTGAACATATATATATATATATATATATATATATATATATATATATATATATATATATGCTTAAATTATCTTGTATAATTATATTTTGTATTATATGCATTACATTTTATTTTATTATACTGTATTTTATAAATTTTCTTACCATTACTTGCATTTCTTCAGTCATACTTTTTTTAATATTTATGAAAAATATTTTGTGTGTAAAACAGTATTGCATATATGTGTGTGACCTACATGGGATGGTGCGCAGGTACAGGTTGTCTCGGATCACTTGCTGCAGTTTGTGGTCGATTGATCCTTTTTGGAACTGCAGGCTAAGATAATGCCTCAAATCAGCATTCAGCACTTTACCTGCACAGAGAGAGAGAGAGGCAAACGGAAATTTATAAAACCTTTCAAAGGTTATGGAAACAGAAGTAGGTAGGCTTGGCATTATAATGTAGACTAACTCCCAGGAGGGACACATTCTTGCTCTGAGATCGCTCTTTCATAAGACAGTGAGACATAACAAGACTTAATGGGGTGCTCACCCTATTTAAAGCATAAAACTTCTGAAAATAATTCACATGATTGCATATAAAAATCAGACAATTGTTGACATATGCTATGCTAAGTGTATAGAGCTATAGAGTGAATATGAATAGTACCGCTCAAAAAAGTTCATATTGTTAAGATCTCTTGTAAAAACCTTTGGAGATATAGAAGAAAAATTATTGGAGATAAAATCTGAAAAGCACAAGACTATGATAAGTTCACAAGATTTATGAACTTAAAATGGAAGCAAAAGATCAGTTTGCTTTGTGGTTGAAAAATGACGGGTATTTTCCCTGTACGAAAAATACCTTCTATTAGTCCCCAATTGTCTTCCATTTTCTAGGACTAGAGTGACATCTTACTCTGCACATACAGACGCACACACAATGTGAGAGCCAAATGCACAAAAACACAAGGCATAAGTCTCTTATAAGCTTTGCTAACTCAGAAAAGACTTCACAAACGAGCTGACACAGTGTTGAAAGCAACTGTGGAAAGTGAAACCTAATGAAAACCCTCCACACAGAACTTTTAAAAGCCTCACTTTCTCCCTCTTTCTGCCAAACTCCAAAGACACAACTCTGGGAGAGTTCACAGAGAGTTGGGCAAAGTTGCTCTGCAGAGGAAGACGGAGGATGCGTGCTGATGCAGACTGAGGGTGGATGGGGAAAACAAAGGGAAACCGAGAGAGAGAGAAAGAGAGTCCAACAGCACAACTCGAGGGAGGAGAACAAATGCTATTATAGGGGTCATATGAGAAATCAGATTGTCTTTGATCTTTGGTTTAAAAGAGAAAAGAAAAAAAAGTTCATCAAAACCAACACATTATAAAACCCATTGGATCTATTATGCCAGAAACCCAAATTCATGAAACATCCTTCTGAATGAATCCAACATTAAAATCGATATTCATTTACATTTGTAAATTTAAGTTTCCAATTTGTGATTTATTCTAAACAATGTCCCTGATCATTTCAGTGTGGATTTAACAGTTCATTTGACACATTTCAATGCAGATTAGTTTATTAATCTTTAACAATTATGCCCAGTCTTTGTAAAAAAGGATTGTCAGATTAGTGAACAGATTTTTATTTTGAGACTGACTTTTTGTTTTACATCACATTTACCAAAACAAAATAAAATACAAGAAACGCCTGCTTTGCAAATGAAAGGAGAAGCAGTGCTCACACCCCAGCTTGTGTGTTGGCTGTTGTGTGAAACATAGTTTTCAGTTGTATAGATAACAGCTTGCATTAAATTGTGACAAGCTCACAAGACGATCCACACTGAAACGTGCTCTACAGACTGTTAAGATAAGAGTTTTTTGGACACAAGTTTTGTGCTTTGAAAGTTACAGTTTGTTTTCACTGTTCATAGAGCTCTTTCATCTTAATAGATCAAGGGAAATTAGATTCCTCGTGATATGAAGCCATTAAAGCAACAGAAGAGAACAACTACTATGAACAATGATATAAAATGTATGCTATGACCTTTTTAAGAGGGAAAGTGTGAGCGCGTGCAGACAGATGCCACAAACCACTAAAGCAGTCGCCCATAATCTCCCGTCTTCACTCCTGTGCCCTGCTGCCAGTCCTCATAAAGCACCATAATCTCCTCATAAACACAGCGTGACCCGTTATGTGTCATAACCTTTGGGCGGAAAGGCAGGTGTCCTTGTCAGAAGTCCTGAATTAAGCAGGATTTGCCAACCACGAAAAGCTGAAATATCACGTCGTTCTAATTTATTTTGACAGGGATAAAACAGGAATTATCAAAGTGTTGACATGAGGAGCAGATATCAGCAGCGTTTTAATGGCTTGATGAATTAACATGACTGGGAGATGAATGCTGTTTCTATGCATGAACGTAGCACTGCTTTACCCTAGAATGCCATAGATACTGCTGCTTTAGGGAAGCGTGGAACACTATGCTGCTCCTTGAGTAGATTTGCTCATGGACTTATTTTACACAAATTTAAAATGCTGCACAACATGAATGGGATTGCAAAAATGATTTGAAAAAAAAAAAAAAATATACAATAAAATAAAAAAAAATAACTTGCAAAAATACAAAATAAAACAAAACAAAAATAAAATAAGATAACATAAAATAAAATAAAAGCTTAGAGGTACACTTGTTCAAATGTGTTGTTCCTTGTATTAAAAGTTGCATGTAAGATAATGTACTATAATGTAAGACATGTCCAAAATGCCTGACAGAAAATTACCAGTACCCCTTTCATTTTTCTACAGATTTTTTTTTTCTTACAGTGTATTTACATTAGCATCCAAAATCATTCACTCATTTGCATTCATTGCTTCTCCATATGGTGCGCCATGTGGCATTGACTACAGGGAGGGGTGAATGAGTGAACGACTGAGTGACTTTGACAGAGCACATGTGGTAAAGGAGAGCAACATGGAGCAGAAACACTGCTGAAGGGTCTAGTGCTGAGTCTCACCAAGTGAATTTGACCCTTCATTAACACTGCTATAGGTCCACCATCCAAGCCACTTCCACCACTTCATTTATCTCACTTCCAGATAATGAGAATACCACTTTATCTACTCTATTATAAAATCAAATGCACAGATAAAATATCTTTACATAATACAAAAGAAAAATGTTATATGTATATAAATACAATAAAATTAAATAGCTTACTAATCTTGCAAAATAACATAATAAATAATAATAAAAACAATAGTAATATTAACAAAAATAATAATAATTATTATTATTATGAAGAAAATAAAAAATGAAATAAAATGCTTAAAAAATAATAAAATACAAATGTTTAATAAAGACATGTTTTCAACATTTTATCGATACAATTTTAATCTATTTAACAAAAAAAATTATATATTCAGTTTTGTCCTGCCTAATTATATTTGCTTAAAAGAATATTAAACATAATAAAATTATAAACTATTAAAAAAAAACTGAATTATATTAGGAACATCTAAAGTATTGGAAAGCACTGTAAGTATTTTTTGTGCATAAGAAATCTGTACATAAACAAATAAAAGGCTGTAATAGTACTCAGCTAACATGGGGTCAAACAGGACCTCAAGAAGAAGAATTTGACTGACTATTTAGCACTCTTTCTGGCCTCAACAGGACTCTTTTCATCATTTTCAGCTGAACTTCTTGGATTCGGAGTTCTGAGGCAGAGCCGTCTGAGGCTATAAGACAGATGCTCTGTATCTCTCTCTCTCGCCTTTCACTTCGCCCACCTTCTTCTACCACCAATAAAATGAGGTAATAATATAATAATCCTGTCAAGACAGAAAATGTGTTAGGGGGAAGGGTTTTAGAGAATATTATGACTATGCTATACTCTTTTTATTTCCGAATTTTAACTGTCAATATCTTTGGTACATTCCTCATCTCCCTTGCTTTTTTCCCCTTTATAACCCATTTAACAATGACATTTTTTTCCTTTAGTTTTCTCCTTATTCTTATCTCTGTCCTTCACTGTTTCCTTTCCTACGTGTCAGAAATGGCAGAGCAACTTTATAATCCTCCCCAGAATGCATCCTGTCACAGTGCTCACAAACCATGGCAATGACGTACAAAAAAAATCAAACACATATGTAACAAGGTTCAACACAGTCTCAATAGGAAGGAAGAAGGCAGGGGTCGGCTTGTTGCTGGGACACTCGTTTATTCAGTAATATAAAATAAGAAAAACACGATGCCCTCTGGGCGTAGACAGCAAACGATTGCTTAAACACGGTCAATAACTTCAACAACTTTAAAGCACTGTTGTAGCTTCCCTAGTGCAAAACGAGGTCCCAGCGTGTCTCTCTCTCCTTCTCTCTGCGGTGACTCGGCTTATATCCGGTCTCTCCACGCCAATTACTGCAATCAAACACACGTGTTCGTTAATTGCATTTGACCTACTTACGCCTCGCTCTGCTCCCTCCTTCTCTCTCCCGTTGCGGATTCCGCTAAACCACGCCCCCCTCGCCACATACCCCCACCGCCCGACTCAGGCCGGGGAGCCGTCCGGCCTGCAGCCTCCCCCCCCCCCTCCTGGAGAGGAAGTCAGCCACAGCCATCTGTACACCCGGCCTGTGGATCACCTGAAATTTAAACGGTTGTAAAGCGAGATACCACCGGGTGATCCGCGCGTTGGTATCTTTCATGCGGTGGAGCCACTGCAGAGGGGCGTGGTCCGAACAGAGGGTGAACTCCCGCCCCAGGAGGTAATAATGGAGGGTAAGAACAGCCCACCTGATCGCTAGACATTCTTTTTCTATGGTGCTGTACATCGTCTCTCTCTTAGAGAGCTTCCGACTGATGTACAGCACCGGCCGTTCTTCCCCCTCCACCTCCTGGGACAGGACTGCGCCCAACCCTCTGTTCGACGCGTCTGTCTGCAAGATAAAGGGGAGAGAAAAGTTAGGTGCATTCAGGAGCGGTCCGCCACACAGGGCAGCTTTTAACTGGGTGAAAGCCTGCTGGCACTGCTCCGTCCACTGGACTGTATCTGGTGCCTCCTTTTTAGTTAAATCAGTCAGCGGGCTAGCAGTATCCGAAAAATTAGGTACAAACCTTCTATAATACCCTGCCAGCCCCAGGAACTGTCTAACCTCCTTTTTGGTCTTAGGCCTTGGACAAGTTGCAACTGCTGCCGTCTTATCAATTTGGGGACGCACCTGTCCATGACCCAAGTGGAAACCCAGATATCTTACTTCCACCCGCCCAATTGCACACTTCCTCGGATTAGCCGTGAGCCCAGCCCTCCTCAGCGTCTTCAGGACCGCTCGCAAATGCTGCATATGTCGCTGCCAATCCCCACTGTAGATGATGATGTCATCCAGGTAGGCGGCGGCATATGCAGCATGCGGACGGAGAATTTTGTCCATGAGACGCTGAAACGTGGCTGGAGCCCCGAATAGCCCGAACGGAAGAGTGACAAATTGGTGTAACCCGAACGGCGTGGTGAAAGCTGTTTTTTCTTTGGTCATGGGAGACAAGGGGATCTGCCAATAACCTTTAGTTAAGTCCAGCGTCGAGTAAAAGCGAGCCGAGCCTAGCCGATCAAGCAATTCGTCCACCCGGGGCATTGGATATGCGTCAAATTTTGACACAGCATTCACCTTTCTATAATCCACACAGAACCGCACGGAGCCGTCTGTTTTAGGTACTAAGACGATCGGGCTCGCCCAGTCACTGTTGGATTCTTCTATTACTCCCATCTCTAGCATTGCCTCTAACTCCCCTTGAACCACCTTTTTTTTATGTTCAGGTAATCTATACGGCCGGCTGCGAACTACCACGCCCGGCTCGGTCTCAACATGGTGCTGAATGAGATCCGTTCGACCAGGCAGGGGCGAGAACACATCAGCAAAGGCTGCTTGAATGGACTTGATATCAGTGAGCTGCGATGGTGAGAGGTGGTCTCCTCCAGGGGCCAGAGCGAGAGATTGGGATTTTGAACTCGCTTCTGGACCGAGATCCTCCTCCCCACTCACTACCGTCGCCAGCAACACTGATTCCGCCTCAGACCATTTTTTTAATAGGTTGAGGTGGTATATTTGATGTGCCCCGCCCCTATCCGTTCGAGCTACCTCATAGTTAAGATCCCCAACCCGCCGTGTGACCTCAAAGGGTCCTTGCCACTTCGCGAGTAACTTTGAACTAGAGGTAGGGAGTAATACAAGCACTTTATCTCCCGGTGCAAATTGACGTAGCCTAGCCCCCCTGTTGTACAACCGACTCTGTTTGTCTTGAGCCTGCAACAAATTCTCCATGGATAGCCGCCCCAACGTGTGGAGTTTTGTTCTCAGGTCCATGACATATTGAATTTCGTTTTTACTAGCAGAAGGTCCGTCCTCCCAAGTTTCTTTAAGGACGTCAAGGACCCCGCGGGGCTGGCGCCCATAAAGAAGCTCGAAGGGGGAAAACCCCGTGGAGGCTTGCGGGACCTCCCGTACAGCGAACAAGAGGGGTTCTAGCCACCTATCCCAATTTTTGGCGTCTTCCTGAACGAACTTACGAATCATGGATTTTAATGTGCGATTAAATCGCTCGACCAGCCCGTCTGTTTGTGGGTGATAGACGCTTGTTCGAATCGATCTAATGCCCAATAATTCATAAAGCTCGCGAATAGTACGTGACATAAACGCCGTGCCCTGATCGGTGAGGATCTCCTTTGGGATCCCCACCCGGGAGATTAATTGAAACAGTGCACTCGCCACACTCTTCGCGGAAATAGAGCGGAGAGGCACTGCCTCAGGATATCGCGTTGCATAGTCCACCAGAACTAATGCAAAGCGGTGTCCTCGTGCTGACCGCTCTAATGGCCCGATGAGGTCCATGCCAATTCGTTCGAAGGGGACCTGCATTAATGGAAGGGGGCACAATGGTGCTTTTGGGGTGGCCGGTGGATTCACCAGCTGACATTCACGACAAGCCGCGCACCACCTGCGCACATTCTCGTGAATGCCCGGCCAGAAGAAGCGGGCCATGAGACGGTTTAGTGTAGCCGCTTGCCCTAAATGCCCGGCCATTGGATTACAATGAGCCGCCTGGAAAAGCATTTCCCGGCGGCTTTTAGGTATCAATAACTGGGTTGTATCTTGCTTTGTCTGGGCGTCTTGGGTCACCCGATACAACCTATCTTTTAAAATTGAAAAGTAAGGATAAGAGAGCGGTTGGTCAGGGAGGAGAAGCTGTCCGTCGATCGAGCGAACCTGGTCAAAAGCATTTTTCAGCGTCTCATCGCGGGACTGTTCCAGGGGAAAATCATCGCGCTCCGGGAGGATGTTCCGCTCGGGAGCACTCGGTTCCCCTGCAACAGGTTCCGGCGGTTCCGGTTCAGCCTCTCCCACCTGCGCAACCGCTACTCCATCCCTCCCTTGTTTCCCCCAAGAGCCATCCGAACATAAATACCCCAATAATTCATTAAACGCGGGCCAATTCGTACCCAAAATTATCGGATGCCTGAGGTGCGGATTAACGGCCACCTCTACTCTATGTTTTCCTCCCCTAAATTTAATATCCACAGGCAAAATAGGGTAATTCACCACTTCCCCGTGTACACACCGATCCCTAACCATGCGGCTATTATCCAATGCCTTCGGATGAATCAGGCTTTGATGGATGGAGGATTGGTTACATCCCGAATCCACCAAAGCCTGATATGTACCCCCCCTGATACTCACTGGTATTTGGTATAAGCCAGCCTGATCGAGGGCAGCCTTTGGCGCGTCGGGGACCCGGATCAACGTCCCCACTTCCATCACCGGACACCTATCGATAAAATGCCCTGGGTCCCCGCAACGCCAACAGGCCGGCCCAGACTTTACCGCCACCCTGGCGGCAGGAAGTAGGTCAAGCGATTGGCGAGGAGAGAGCGGAGAGGCCGGGGCCTGGGGAACGGATCCCATGGGTGAGGTCCCACCCCTGGGAGGAGCCCTGGGACCTGCTGGTGACTCAGCCCCGTAATTCGTCCTCCACCTCGGGGCTAGCTTCGACGGAAGCCCCCCACGGGACCTGGGGAGAGGGACAGATTTAGGGAGAGAGAGGGGAGGGGAGGAGAGAGAAGGAGAGAGAGAAGCAGATGGTAAGGGGTCACCGACCCCTGGACACGCCACCATTTGGTCTTCCGCCAGCTGGATGGCCTGGTTCAGCGACGTCGGGCGGTGGCACTGGACCCACTGCGCTGTCTTCCTTGGCAGCTTGGCCACGAACTGCTCCAGTACCACACGATCGATCACGTCCTCGACGTCGCTACTGTCGGCCATCAACCACTTGCGGCAGGAATCCCGGAGCTGCTGTGCCATCACGAAGGGCCGGCCAGACTCTTCCAGGGTTAGAGTCCTGAACCTCTGGCGATGTTGCTCCGGAGTCCGACCGACCTGCTGGAGGATGGCACGCTTGAGGTCCTGGTAGGCCAGGAGGTTTTGGACTGGCAGTTGGTGAGCGGCCACCTGCGCTTCCCCGGACAGCAGGGGAATGAGCCGCAGGGGCCAGTCCGCAGGGGGCCACCCTCGAGCCTCTGCCGATTTTTCAAACAGGTCCAGGAAGGCCCCCGGATCATCCTGAGGCCCCATCTTGTTGAGCGGCAGAGGAGATGTCTGGTCTTTAAACGAAGGGGTGGCCCGGGCCTCCCGGTCTACCCAGCTCCGGAACAGCTCGCGGTCTTCATGCTGGGCCCGGAGGAGCGCCTCAAAGCGTTTGTCCTGCTCCTCCTTGATCGCCAGCATGTGTTGATGTTGTTCCTGATGAAGACCGGCGAGCGACTGGATGATGTCCGCAAATGGCGTACCTGACGGAGATTGCATGGCGGCGATGCTCTTCTTCCTTCCCGGGTTTCGACACCACTGTAACAAGGTTCAACACAGTCTCAATAGGAAGGAAGAAGGCAGGGGTCGGCTTGTTGCTGGGACACTCGTTTATTCAGTAATATAAAATAAGAAAAACACGATGCCCTCTGGGCGTAGACAGCAAACGATTGCTTAAACACGGTCAATAACTTCAACAACTTTAAAGCACTGTTGTAGCTTCCCTAGTGCAAAACGAGGTCCCAGCGTGTCTCTCTCTCCTTCTCTCTGCGGTGACTCGGCTTATATCCGGTCTCTCCACGCCAATTACTGCAATCAAACACACGTGTTCGTTAATTGCATTTGACCTACTTACGCCTCGCTCTGCTCCCTCCTTCTCTCTCCCGTTGCGGATTCCGCTAAACCACGCCCCCCTCGCCACAACATAACAAACAGAAGACACAGGGGATTTATCATCTTTACCAGGAGGCCATCTTACAACTTTTTGACCCCACAGCCAGCACATTGATCTAATTGGTTAAACTTTTATATACTGTACAGTTCCGGAGCAGATGGCTCTTTCGCCTGATTTGGCTCGTTTGCCACCGACGGCTCAAATAAGGGTTTGTTTTCTCAGCTGTGCTCTGATTCCCCATTGATTCTTTACAGCACTGCCGAGGAGGTCTGTTACACGTGCATCTATTAGACGTCACTGATTATGTGACTCAAATTAGCTGTTTTTAGCTCCTGTAAATGTCTCCTGAAGCCCTCAAATGTAACAGCAATACTAAAGCTGAAACTGCGGATCGAACCGATTGAAAACAAGGTTGAAGACAATGGCAAGACAGCTGAATCACTATTTCTGATTGCTCCCCTGACCTCTCTGAGACTGCATCCCAAGAACGACCCGGAAAAAGCCTTTTGCTGAAGACAGATTCAAGCCGAGACAACAATTGCTAAGACAGCCACATGAACACAACGCATGGTTATTGTTGAAAGCAGTGTGGAGAGCCATTTCTTTCTTCATGAGAATGTGGAAGCTTGGTCTGTCACAACACTGAGGCGAAGGAGTTATGATTTCTGCCTAATGGCATTATGACCTAAAAGCCATTACTGACAAAGAGAACACAGCTAATCAGAGTCAGACAATGAGCAAATGAGGAACAAAAGGACAAAGTGAGCGGAACAGAAAATAATTATAAGCTGACAGAACAAAAAGCTCAGATACAACTCTTTTGTATGCATCTTTTTAAAGAAAGTCACACTAAAACAACTACTGAACAAAATTAGTGGGATTTTAAAATGCTTGGGTGAAGTGGCTGGTTGCCAGGGAATTGCTAAGCTGTAACTAAGGTGTTCTGAGAGCTATGTGGTTGCTAGGGTATTCAATGGAAAAAAAACTTCTCTTCCCAAGATAAAGCTAGATTTCTGCATTGTCTTACATTGAAGGAGGACCTAAATATTATTGAAATCTGACAGTGGGGAAACTTCCTTAGCACTCACTTAACGATGCATTACAAACATATAAAAACACCCTAGCAACCAAATAGCAATGTCCTGGCAACCACCCAAAACACAGCATTAGCAAATAATTATATTTTC
This sequence comes from Carassius gibelio, assembly GCF_023724105.1. Taxonomy (NCBI): domain Eukaryota; kingdom Metazoa; phylum Chordata; class Actinopteri; order Cypriniformes; family Cyprinidae; genus Carassius; species Carassius gibelio. Next base: position 26,504,240 of record NC_068376.1, read on the forward strand.
TTCTTCTACTATTAAAGGGACAATAAGTAACTTTTTAGGTATTTTATTATCTAAAATCAATATTTTTATTCATAAATATGCCCTCAATGGTGTACAAATACCTATGCCAATGTTTAAACTAATCCTTGTAAATGAAGAATTTATTATCTTTATATACATGGGACGGGTAGGTCGACGGAGGCTTCCATGTAGTTCCGCCATCTTGCAAAACTATAATAGCAGAGAGGGACAAAAAGTACTAAGCCAACGCGTTTCCACAACGCGTTTTCGGTCAGAGCCAGAAACGCAGGTGCAGAGCAGTGAGAGGCGCTTGAAACTGTACTGGCAAGTTTAAAAGTCTGGATTGCATTCTTATTATGGACCATACATATGCCGCGCCACAGGAGAAGAAAACATCGTCGCCAAAACAGTCAAAAATAGAACGTAAAAGGAAACGTGACTGTAGATTACAGAAAACAAGAGTTAATGTCGGGGAAGCTTTTTCTAGGTGGAAAGAGCTAATGCTTGATAAAGATTTCAAAAGAGACGCTGAAGTGGCCAGTTTTCTTCTCGACAGGTAAGTCAGTGTTACAATCTATATTATAATATTTTTTTTTATATCTAACAATGCATATAATTCAGAAAATATAACGAATAAAGAAGACATAACTACTAATTACAATATTTCATGTTTTCCACAGTCAGTAATTCATACTGTAACATTCGTTTGTTAGTTGTCATGTTGCAGTTTGTTTGAAATAACACACCTGTTTACCTGAAGGAAAACTCGATGAAGTGCTATTAGAAGACATCCTGTCAAAGCTTTTTGGTACATATCGCCTACCGTAGATGCAACGCGCATTTGAAAAAGCGAGGCGCTGGAGAGCAAAATTAGTTTGAATGCAAAATACAATTTCACCACTAGATGGGAGTAATTCCTACTTACTGTCCCTTTAATTAATAGAATCATTTATTGAACACTGATGCATGTTAAAAAATTTTTATTGTTTACATAATCAATGTATGATATATATAATTATATATGCTGTGTATATAAAAAAATAATAAACAGAAGCCATACATTACAGCAATTTCACCACGTTTATTTATGCAGCATGGGAAACCACTTGTTACTTTAATATACAAGGATAAGGAGAGCTGTCTGTGACAGAATGTGGAGACGAAGGAGCGACGTTACAAAGGAAAGGGATGCCAAGCGTTTGATCCACTGAAGCTAAATAGGGACACATTTGGCTGACAAAGAGAGAAATGGAGTTGTTGCAGTGGTGACAGCAGTTGCTGTTTACATGAGGATGGATTTACTGTATGACCAAGACCTTGAAGAACCTCCAAGAATGGATTTCTAACAGAAATATAAAAGGACTTTGGGAAAGTAAGACTCAGGTGTCCATCAGTCTGTCGGATCATATAGGTGACTGAATGAATGTCAAGTAGGAATGGTTATCTAGTCATCCAGCAAATGACTAGTCAATTAGTGAGCAATTTACCTAGATTTTCTAATACATTTAAAACATTTAAAGTTCAGGTTTTTGAACAAGTGAATGTAGAAGATTTCAACTCATTTTCCATATAGGCATTTAACAATATTCAGCTCAGAGGTCAATCACAGGATTACAACATTTAATTCCAAGCAAAAAAAAACACTGAAAACATGTACTTAATATTTTTTGAGTTAGTGTACTTATCCCATGAAGCGTTGTGAATGAAATAACCTAATCTGAAACAATTTTACAATATAAATCTATTGACTATAATTTATTATATTAGTATAAAATGTATATATATATATATATATATATATATATATATGTGTGTGTGCACATTTTAAACTAACATAATAAATTATTGTCAATAGATTTATATATATATATATATATATATATATATATATATATGCACTCATTGATTAACATGTATGGCGAAAAAAATATGCGCTGCTCGCACGCCGCTCACGCTTGCGGTGTGAAAGAGGGGTAAGAAGGCAACAGGTGCAAGGCATACCAGGTTTTCGTTTCGGAGCTGAGCGACAGTATCGTTCTGCTCAATGGTGTACCAGTCATGCACTACGAGTTCAGCACGCTCTCGGAAGCTTCCTGTGTTGGCGAGACAGCGCTTCATCGGTGGTCGTTCCAGAGTTGAGTACTTTGTGCACTTCAGGCTGCACTACACCCTGTCATGTTGCAAGCGACCATCTCCCCTGTGCACCTCAGCACTAAAAGGGCATTTCCTAAAGTAATTTCCATTTCCTATTTCTAGAGGGAGGGCACACAGAGTTATGGACGACCAAACGCCGGACCTCACTCATCCTTCTCCTTCACCAGATGGCACCAGCGGGCAGTTCGAGAACATCAACAAAAGCCCTACTCACGCACCCTCTGCCAGCCTGTGGAGCCAGGGACTTGGGTCCCTGTGTTCCACTTCGCTGCCCCACTGTGGGTACGGCTGTGGTTCCTTTGTGGTTCCCCCTTGTACAGTTATTCTGCTTTGAAATGTGTGTTCTGTGTCGAAATGTCTGTTTTTGTTTTGGTCTGTGTGATTTCACCCACTGACAATTTACCCAACAGTATTTTGACTCCCTAGGTTGCCAGAAACAAACAGTGCACTGCAGCCATGAAATCCAGCAAACAAACTGTATCAGAGATTGTACCTGATCTAAAAAGGCTCAGCATCCATCTATAAGCCATATGACCAGAGGCATATTAAAACACAGATAATTCAACTCATAAGGCCCATCTTCTTCCATTGTCAATTACTTTCATTTCTGTGGTTTAACCATAAACAATTGTGTGTCCTTAATCTGGCATGAGCATTTAGTCTAAGAAGGAGGTGGCAGGAGAAACAACTCGATCTAATATTTTGATAATTTTGCTATCTCTCAAAATTACATACTACACCTTTAACTAGAATTAAATGTATTTGTATAAAATAATATATGTTAAGTGTAAAAAATGACTTGGTGGATGCAATTATTTTTTCAGGAGATTGTAGTACTTCACTGGGAATACAGCAATTAAACATGATGTCTTGGAAGAAGAAGCTAGAATCACACTGACCTGTGCCTTTCCCACAAGTATATATCATAATTTAACAACTCTGGACCTCACATTAGGTTCCTCTCGAAAGGTTTATACACTATCTCTAAAAATCAATTTCTCTATGGAGAAAATGAATGGGATTTCAACTTCCTGCTACCCGGTTCTGCCTCTATACAGTGTGCTAATTTGTAAGGATGTTGCTGCAACTGTGTGCGATTTTTCACCGTGATTATTGATCCCCCTTGTCCCACTCAATTTGTTCCTCCTTTCTTATAAATTGTCCAACCAATGAGCAACAACCAAAGAGTGCAAAAAGCCTATTAGGGCTGCAACTAACGATTATTTTGATAATCGATTAATCTGTCGATTATTTTTACGATTAATCGATTAATCGGTTTATGTACTTATATTTTAGTTTTTTCCATTTTTTCCCCAAGTAAATTATTAATAAAGGGTCTTTATCATTCAGCATAGATTTTTAAGAGATTTTAACCAATTGTAAACAATCCTTCGAAAAAAAGTGCCAATGGCATGAAACCTGAATGGAACTCACAATTTAAAGTAAAATCCATCAGAAGGTTGTCCAGAAAAAAAAAATTGGGATACACACAAAAAACCTGCTGTGTGAAAAAGAGCAGTGAATACTTAGAAAAGAAGTGCATTTTAAATATACTCAAACATTTACCTCTCTCATTCAGTCATAATTAGGCTGCAAGTCTGAATTATGAACTGGTAAACGACAAACTGATCACATAACATGTTTGTAAAGCTTTAAATGTTAACTGTTAAAAAGCAATGTTATCAGCTTTTACGACTAAACATTTGCAAACAACCTTGTACTGGAGAATCTGCACAAATAAAATTCTTAGAGGCCGTTCACATATCGCACCTAAAAACGCGTGGAAAACGCTAGTCGCGCCGCTTTCTCCTTCTTTCCAAAGCGCTCGGGCAGAAGCGCCCCTGAGGCGTCTGCCTTTGCTAAGCAACCATGACGTGCTCTCTCCATGACGTGCCCTCTCCATGAAGACCCGGAAATATCAGCAAAGGATAAATGGATGCGGTGTGGACGCGCCTGGAAAAACGGGCGCATCGCACCGCGTGCGTGTCGCGACCGCGTCGCTTCCATTATGAGAGTGCATACTGCGCGCCTACATAGGAAATAACGAACTTGAGCACGCAAAAGACACGATATGTGAACGGCCCCTTAAACAGTTCAGTAGTGCAGAGTTTACAGGTTACTCTTCATTTTGAAGGCTCAAAGTAAAGTACTCCCACTTCCCGCTGAATGCTGCAGAGACGCTGTTCGGGAAGCACGTGACCTAAAACGAGGCCAGCTATTGGCTATTCGCTACTTCACCTGCTGTACTGGCTGAGTAAAACCTCCGGTGGCTCATTACTGCCACACTTTGGTCACCGCAGATTTGAAATATGCACGAAATGAGCCGCTTATGGCAAATAAAATTTATTTAGCGACGAATCGATTACTAAATTAGTTGACAACTATTTTAATAATCGATTTTAATCGATTAAATCGATTCGTTGTTTCAGCTCTAAAGCCTATATAAAAATGCCATGTAAACATTATATTTAAAAAATTATCTGAAAAGGAAATGAAATGAAAAATGAATAATTAAATAAATAGATGACTATCAATAATCTAATAGAACTAGAACTTTAGTTTTTGAATGTTTTATGAAATTAAGATGCAAATAAAAATTGAAAAAAAAAGTGTGCTGGCAAATCTTACATACAACATACATTCCTATATTTAGATTTTTCCATATACAGTATATTAAATTAAATCTGTCTATCTAACTGTCTGTCCATCTATCTGCTTGTATATCCACCTGCATATCCATCTTTCTATCTATGAAATAAAATAAAATAAAATAAATAGAATTTAAAACTGTTTTAAACTTTCAGACAAGGTTTTAACAAGCAAACATTCAAACCTGCCTTGACAAACTATTCCTTTTCCAATTCACAACACTGAAGCTAAATGCATATTGCTTCCTCAGTTGTGGATTATTTTAAAGAGCCACACAGATGGGAAATCAAAAATTACCTGTTTTACAGTGTATGATGTAGCTGTCCATCAGTGTAAACAATGTGCAAAGTAATTAAACCAAAAAGTACACGATTTATAAAGTTATTGGCTTCTAAAGTAAGGAGTCGACTCTGAATCGCTGAAACGAGTCGTTATAGATTTAAAATCTTTTGCCCATCTCTATGTAAGTCACTAGGAACACTTTGCATGATAATCTCCGCCTACCGCCTTGAGAGAAACTGAACTCTGACCTGACAGACGCTCTGGTTGGTGTGATAGCATCATGTCGACGAGACAGTGTGTTTTTAATTGTAAAGGCAAGTTTGTTTAATTTTCACTGCCAAAGAATGAAGATCAGAAGAACCAATGGCTAAAATTCATTTTCACCACAATAACAGAGCAGTACAACAAATCCTTGTTGTGTTCACAACATTTCACTGATGACTGCTTTTCTAATCTCGGTGAGTACAGCGGGATTTTCAAAGCGTTTGGCCTTAAAAGAGGGTTCATTACCAACTTTATTTGGACCAACAACAAGCATCTCCGAATAACAACGCGAAGTATGATTATGAAGTTATGTGTTTGTTTTCTCCCGAGCGTCTTATCGGTATGTTTGCTGTCTGCAGCCTTTTTTTCTGCGCTGATCTTCATTTACAAACACGTCATTAAAATGAATTGTAACTCCGTGAATACTCAACGAAGAGACATGAGAGAGATATCTATAGAAACTGCTATTAAAACTAAACAAGTGCTGTCGAAAACAGATATTATGTGATAAAGTAATCCATATGAAAACAACGCGATGTCCGTTTTTCACGTCTCCCTTCATTATATCCAATGTGACCACGCCCCCCGCGCTGAACGCGCTATTCAGATTCAAACTGAAGTGCGCGGCTTGAATACACCCACACAGAAGAAAAAGCAGCGAGACTAAGTTTTTTATTTTACTGTTTGTTTCGCGATGAGAGGAATAAGACATAATTCACCCCAAAAAGATACTAACGCATTGTTTAACGTGATGTTTTGTGCGGAACAACCAATCAAAACTATGTCAGTTGACCAATCAGAACACAGTATGCTACCGAAAGGTGGGGTTTAAGGAAGCTGAATCTTTTGAACAGCTTCGCGCGAATCGTTTTGGGATCTCTGAGAATTGAGGTAATTTTAAAATGATATTTTGACAAAATGACAATGTTTTTTAACCTTGGATGGATTTAAACCTATTGTACAGGACTTATAAACAGTGATAGGAAGCTTAGAATTTTCATCTTACTGGCTCTTTAAGTGTATAAAACAAACTCAGGTACTGTTGTTGCTTTTACCAGCAAAGTGCAGAGAGTTGCTTGAATGCGGTCTCTGTTAAATGGCAAAAGTTCAAATGTATGCTTTACAGCAAAGCTTGTTTGTCTTTTATTCTGACAAACAAGGAAATTCCATTTCAACCTCCCACTGTGACATAAAAAGTATATTCATTATACTACAAAACAAATTGAGGTGGAGGTGATCTGGATAGCCATCAGCTCCAACAAACCCATCTTGGGTAGAGGGGTTGATGGGAGTTTAGATTAGATGGGATGTTATAGATGTTGATGGGAGTTTTGAAGGCAGTTTATAGTTTTGACACGTTACATAAGCAGCCTCCTCAAAAGGTGTGCGCTCGACACAGCTGTCAAGTCTGAGAGGCATTTGGGCGGAAGAGTTTTCTGAGTAAATATCTCACATCATGCGATGAATTTTAACAGCGTGTGGCTCAGACTACATGCTCTTGTGTCTTATCCAACTAGACTGCAGCTGCAATAAGATATGCACGATCATTCCTCATTTAATTGACTCTTCACGCTACTAATCTGATTAAGCTCACTAATCTCGTATTAATCTATAATTATCCAATATTTTTAGATGTTATCTGAGATTGTTTATGCTTTTCACAATCTTATCATAATGGGACTGCATTTCTAACAGTTCCAACCCTCAGTTTCGAACTCGGCATACAACACAAAATCGCTTTCAAATGACTAAAAATTAATTTCTGTTGATTTTGATGTTACAATGTTGATTTAAAAAAATCAATTATACTCTAACACACGTGTTGGACGACATGTATTATAAATTAATTTTATTCACTACTGAAAAGCATACATTTTGTGTCTATGTCATTTTAAAAAGCTGTTTTGAAAAGGAGCTACTATCATGACTTTATTAAATCTGACTTAACACATTTAAAATATCAATATAGGGAAGTGGCACATCAGAAAAAACAATCCAGTAAAGTATGAAACTTAGCTACATCCCTGAAAATTGTTTCAGGCTTGTGAAGTTATGTTTGGTTTTTAACCTCCAGCTGACGACATCACAATGAAAGATGGTATTAATTCACAACAAAGACACCTGGGAGGGAGAGAGAGCAGCGTGAGGGACAAAACAGCTCAATCTTCTAAAGGTTGAGCTCTTCTCTCTATTAGTGAAGGCTCATTGACTATGACCAATAACCATTTACACAAACACAAAGACCATTTCATCCGCAAGAGGTTTTCACACGATTAGCATCTGCTGAGAACAATTGAGAACAACTTATATCTATACTTAATCCATCCATAACTACACATAAACTCATTAAAGAAATATTTGAATACAGCTTAAGTGAACAAATACTTAAATAACTTAATTATCTTTAAAGGGTTATTTCACCCCCCAAAAACTTTAACAAAACAAAAGTTCAGATATTTTTTTATGAAACCTGAGAGGTTGCAAGTCCAAGTAACCAATATTAGTAAGACTTAAAAAGGTCATCATATAACTATCCTTATAAATCAAGTCTTGGGAAGAGATATAATCACGTTATATGATGAAGCAATTTAATTTAGGCTTTTATTAACAAGCACACAGACACTGTAAAAAATGATTAATAATTAGTTTTTTGTTTTTTTATTAATTTTTTGCAAGATTACTCGGGATTACGTTTTACAAGAAAATGCTATTTCAGTTTTTCTCTCAGTAATTTAACAATGCAAATCTATTGGATGAATGTAGTATGGCATGTAAATGTTTCAAATATTCAACAAACTCAAACATCACATGTTAGCTTGGAGTTTATCTTCTAACACTATTCTACAACATCACAGCTAAATAAATTATATTTTATCCCAGTTTATTTGTTTTTACAAGGTAGAGTACAACAGTATACATGGTATAACAATAATGAACCCAGATTCATCTAATGAATAGAAACTTGCATGAGAGCTAATGTTGTGTTAGAATTGCAGTGCTGCTACCATAATATATCTGCATAATGAAGTTTTATTTTCATTGAGAATGCAAAAGAAAAGGACAAATATGGAGTTTGACAGCAGTCACTTCGACCTCAAGCTTTTGCTGACTCTTACTGCACTCTCTGGACACTAGTGCCAAGATTCCCTTCAGCAGGGGTTGGATTAATTAAAGATTAATTAAACTGCCAGAAACCTTTATTTATTATGACAAATAGCCCAAAGAATGTTGTAGAGGAAGTGTCAGGGTTTATTTTGGCGACTACAATGATGAATTTAATCAACTGTGCTAACATTTTCAAAGTTTATACCACTTAACACTGTAATCCTCTTCCTGGAGTTCAGCACAAACAGAGATATAGCTCGCAGGGAGTCAGCATTTGTTGTAAAACTTATGAACATTTAAAGACTTAATTCCTGGGATCCTTGACAACCATTTTTGGGAATAATAAAGCATTCTACACTATGAATAATGAATTCCAGGAGAGATATGAGTTGAATTGGGCCTTGCAATTTCTTACAATGGAGTGGAGACAAAAGGCCCCAAGGGTAGCTGCTGAATATAATCACAGACATTATAAGGAGAATGAGAAAACGCAGAAAAATTGAATGTGAAAAATCACAACAATCAGTGTGGCAGCGGCGGGGAAGAAAGTCCTTGCCTTTCAATTACCCAAGTCAATTGGGCATCAGTTGCTCTGTAGAACAGTCATAACATCAGAACCTGCATGTGCATTAGCTGAATCAACCTGAAAATGATAGGTTTAGAGTGTGATTTGAGAAAAAAAAAGGTGATTCACACATTAAGGAAATTAACTACTGGCTAAATGGCAGCTCTGCCTTCATGTTTCAACCTGCTGGACAGACTATAACTCTTCCTTCCCACCTAATGCCAGTGTGAAATATCCCAATCTACAAGTGAGACAAACTCAATTTTATTTTATTTTTTTAAATAATGTCAGTCCACAAATCTAACTTGTGACGCAGTCTGGAATCATAAATCACATCATGTTCATTCATTTAGACCAGAGAAGTTTTCTCCATTGAGGTCAGCTTATGTAGTTTGGCTTTGATGTAGTTGGTTCTGAATTAAATTAAACTGAATTGAGCTTAAAATTAAAAACTTTTGTCTCCTTTAGAGTTGCTTATACCTGAATTTTTTTTTTTTTAAAGAATTAATTAACTTTACACAGTTATAGAAATTAATCAACACTGAACTGACTTGGGCCGAATAATGGCATGATTGTCTTTTACAGCAGAGTTTGAATTTTCCTCATAAATTATATGTGTGTGTGTGTGTGTGTGTGTGTGTGTGTGTGTGTGTGTGTGTGTGTGTGTGTGTGTGTGTGTGTGTGTGTATACACACTGTATATATATGACGATGATGTCTCATGCTTTCACTGATTCTGTTATTTTCTTGTTTATTACTTTGACACTGTTTTTGAACATTCTGTATTATACAAAGCTTTATGTAAAAAGGTAACTTGACTTGACATGAGGCTGGTAAACCATCTTTGGTATTCTGCATCCTTTTTAAGCTTTAAAGATCCAGTTCACTGTAACTGCATGAAAAAGTGACCAGAAAATTCTTAAAAAAAAAAAAAAAAAATCACCCTGTGTGATTCATGTAAAATGAAAGTAATACAGGTTTGGAATGACATGAGAGTAGGTAAATGATGACCGAATTTTCATTTTTGGGTGAACTATTGCTTTGATATCTGGATAAATATCATTAGAGGAAAGTAAAGGCTGTGGAAAATACTTCTCTGAAATGTCATATAAGCGACACAGGTTATTACCTTCCCAGCAGAACGCTGGATGTACAGTGACAGAGAGCCATGCCTGGTTTACCGCGGTGCATCCCATCAAAAGCAAGACACAGAAAAAAATGGAATGAGTTTCTGAAAAACTGGGGCCATAACCTCTGCACTCTCAAACGGTGAACATCATTTTCCTTACCTCAATGCTCTCAATATGACTGATCTTGCCAATACATGACAACACAGGTATCAAATGAAACATTACTAATGTATACAATCCCAGGGAGTGAACAAAGAGCTCAGGTCAGCCCACTACCGGGACTGATAATCTATGGATGTGTAATGCTGTTTAACTGCAGCGTGCATCACAGGTGTGTGGAGCACTGAAGTTAAGTCTTTGGAATCAGGAATCAGCTCATAAAAATCAACAATCACAAGAATCACAAGAATCAACTCATAAAAACTAAATGTGAGCCATCCAGACCTGTGAAATATTAGTGGAATATAATTACAACCTATTTTCTATTGATATATATATATAAAATAAAATAAAATAATATAAATAATATATATATATATATGTGTGTGTGTGTGTGTGTGTGCGTGTATAATTTTATTTTATTTTAATTTTTTTATTCTGTGATGGTAAAGCTGAATTTTCAGCATCACTACTCCAGTCTTCAGTGCCACATTATCCTTCAGAAATCCTTCTAATATAGAATACTGCTAATTTCTTATAATTATCGATGTTGAAAACAATTGTGCTGCTTAATATTTTGTGAAAATCATGATGCATTTTTCAAGATTCTTTGATGAACAGAAAGTTTAAAAGAACAGCATTTTTTTGTGTGTCATAATATAGTTTTTTTTTCATTACTCTATATTTGAGTGATCAAAAACCATGTCAAATTGATTAAATCATGAAACATATACTAATTAACAATTAACACTTTACAAAACTTTATTAAAGGTTAACAAAAAATATATTAAATTTTTGCAAATTCTGTTCCATTTTAATTTTTCAGGATTCCTTTGTAATAGTTTAATGAAGGTGTAATACTCAAAAAAAAATGTCTAAACAACTAAAACTTTACAACTTTAACAACTTAATTTATATTTTTTTATTATAATAGTGCCCTATGAAAACTTTATGTACTTACGGTAATCAAATGAAGGCATTTTAATTAATATTTTAAAATGTAACCAAATGAAAATTAAGTCTAGTCCTTAAAAACATATTATTGTTATTATTTATTGTGTTTATACTACATTAGGAACTAATCTACTGTAGACTGTAGATAGTATTACTGTAGTAATAGTATTTTTAATCAATTTCTTTAAATTAATACAAACTTTGAATTTGATGGGTTGTCATGTCATTTCTGTGTTTATTATGATATGGTGATAGGTTTCCTCAAATTAAATGTTAAAATGCTTATGAAGTTCATGTGTTCATGTGACAGCAGACACTTTTGTGCATTAATATTCACAGAAACTAGTCCATATCACCATTTGATTTATCAGACAGCCCTACTTTATATTTATTCTTCCAAAATTTGCCAGATTCCATGTTATCAGTAAATTCAATTTTTATGACTGGATGATTCTATCTTTTTGTTAATTTAATGCACCACTGGTGAATAAAAGTATTAAAAAGTGTCATATTTGTCAGTGGCACCATTTTTATAGTTCTCTCTGAATTTCACCCTCAACATCCCCATTTTCTTGTCTTATCTGTTCTCTCTGCACCTATCAAGCAGTAAGCATTTCTCTCTCATTGCCTCCTTTTTATCATTCTGATGGAGTGAAATGCTTTCTCCTGCCGTCCTCATCATGACCGCCCATTCTTCTTGTCCCACCTCTCTTTGCTTTCATGTTTTGTTCCCTCCCCTCGGGATAAGTGTAAGAGGGCATGCTAACATTCGAAGTTCAGACAAGAATACATAGAGAATTTCTCAGTGGTTGCAGGATGACTGTGTGAGCACTTCATTGTCAAGCATTGCTTTTGGCCAGAATTATGGTGCCAAAATAGCGTTGTTGTTTGCAGCTGTGTATGAAGTGTTCAAACCCAACTTCAAGATTGCAATGCACATGTGAAAATCATTACAAATGGGAGAGCCAATCATAAGAAACCTCCTGTCAAATGCCCAAGCAGTTCCCATAGCAATGGCAATGCCTTTGGGTGTATTGGAACGCCACATTTATGAGGTTGAGGAAACACCTCTGCAATAATACACCATGCAAATCTTTGATTCAATTAAGCTGAGGACACAATCACTGTTGTATAAGCATGGCTAAAGGTACAATCTCTATAAATTCTGCAAACAAGTTAATATAGAGTAATATATATACAATGACAAAGTTGCCAAATAAGGGAAAAGGGCATTTTGGTTTCTCAATTTTTTCGCAAATCACTGCACTACTGAGGTGCAGAATTAAAAGAAAAAAGATAGACAAAGAGAAAATCTGGGAAGGGAAAAGGTGTCAAAATTGTTTTTATATGTACCATAGATAGTAATAGTAATGTTTAATAATTCATATTTTGTGTACATTTATATAATTCTGGCTTTATAAAAAAATATGAATTTAAGACAGAATAATGTACATCTAGTTGTAAAGAAAGCATTGATTACAGCAATTGAAACTAAAAAACTTAAACTTACACTATTCAGAATAAAAAGCATTTTGTTGTACTGTAGTATACAAGTGCTACTTGTTGGAAAAGAGATACGGTTACCCTACTAAAAAATTTCGTTTGTTTTTTACTCCAGGTTTATGTTGTGTGATACACATGAGACACACACATCTTATGTTTGGCAGCACAGTATAACAGTGCATGGTGAAGGGTGCCGTGTGTGTGTGTGTGTGTGTGTGATGTCAGATAGCAGGGGCGCTACTGATGTCTGATGCCACCACAGCTTGAGGGCATAGTGAAATGCTTGTCTGGGGCTCAGGGGCATCTTACACACACACACACACACACACACACAAGAAGGAGCTGGCATAGCTTGTCACTTCATGTTGGAATGAAGACTGAAAACAGCTAGCTGGAAAAACAGTGTGTCATGTGTTTACAAACGCTTATAGTCATGGTGATAACACCCAGCAATGATATGAATAAACATATACCAGCATCTCCTCACCTTTAGCATAGCAACAAATGTGCTTGTGAGTATGTGTGTCGGAGTGGATGGAAGAGGTGTGTGACGGGAGCCAAACGCCGCAGGTACTGCAGGTCAAAGCAATTCACCCTCAGATAATTAAAGATAGATACACTCTTGATCTTCTTGTGCGTGACTTTGCAGCCATGTTTGTGTGCCCATGTGTTGCTTAACACTCTTCATGAAGAAAACATTGCATATTTAACAGCTTTAAGAGAGAGTCAAAGTGCATTAAAGTCATGGAATGTTGACTCCTGTTCATTCCTAAATAGAGCCAATTATAATCACTACTTTACCACCTTTTAATTGAATTAGTGTATTAATAAACCTTTTTTCCTGAATACAGCTTCAGAGGGTTTCAATGTGTTTAATGTGAGATATTTTCAGAAATGTAGCCTATAAATATATAGAGTTGTTTTTTATAGAATGAGCCACTTATACTAACAAATCATGTATATTTATTTTTATTTTTATGGTTTAGGTCTAAGAAAGATATGGTATTACCATAGAGCAATACTAAAAAAATATATTATGTTACATATTGTATAAAAAGAACTTCATTTTATACATACATGTACCTAATGTACCATGGGAATTTGGGGGATGTATCACATGGACTATTTTATATTCTTTTGCACATGCAATATGGAACATAAATTGTTTTGTTCCATTTGAACAACGGAAATATCAAAAACAGCCCCTACAAACTGCCTTCAATATCTTCGCTTGCCTTCTATTCCCTAGATCTCAATTTCTGCGGTCCTACAGAATAGTAAACACACTATTAGTGCAGATTTATCACACGTTACAACTACCTGCCCTCAAACCTCCCACTGCATTTCTATAAATGAGGGTCAAACATTGACTTGAAGCCCTCAGTAGAGTGTGTGTATGTGGTGGGTGTGTGACAGGAAGACCTAATCACTGGTGCACATCAAAGGGCCAGGCCCGCTCACACCGAAATGAATTCCAGCTCTAGAGAGACTAACATTACAGCGCTATACATTATACATGAGATGAGACCCAAGCCTCAGAGCCTTTAATGAAGAACAAGAAAAAGTGCTGAAATATTCTGCAAATCGTGAAGTATACCATGAGACATGCTGCTGCTACATCACATCAACTGCACACACACTCTCACATTTCTAACAGTAAATTGACATTCCTCATTAATTAGTAGATCAGAGAGATAAAGAGAGGCTTACCAGATAAGCATGGTCAACAGCTTTTTATATATGTCTGAAACTCCTTTACACACACATACAAAATCACAGTGAATTATAGTGTAGATGGGGAAAAGTAGACATAAATAGCAAAAGACTGTGAAACAATTAAATACGTAGGACATTAAATGACCTTTAAAAGCCTCATATCAAGACTTAACAGTGTGGATCACTTGCCTTAAATGGATTATGTGTGTGTGTGTGTGTGCAGTATGTCCAATTTGACAGTCATTTCATTTGAAAACATTTTTGTAATGCAGGGCTCAAAAATAAGGGAAGGCCTGGTCATTTGACAGTACTGCAGTGTCACTACCTTTCACATTCACTGGCCATGCCTTGCAACCTTGAATATTGGGTTTCGTATGTATGTTTGTTATATACATATACATATATATATATATATATATATATATATATATATATATATATATATATACATATACATATACATATACATATATATATATATATATATATATATATATATATATATATATATATTTATTTTATTTTTTTTAGGGCCACATGCTTGATTTTTTTTCTAATAAATCCTAAATCTTAATCTTTTGAATATGTAGATCAGTTACTTTAGTTGTATGCATCAACAGTGTATTCGCATCATTATGCTTTCTCATGTGTGGTATAAACAAAACCCTATAATACCCTTCAAATGCTTAATTCACCCAAAATTTAAATTTTATCATTTACTCACCCTCAAATTGTTCCAAACCTGCGTGAATTTCTTTCTCCTGCTGCTCTTTCAGAAAATGCAGTTATAATATGTGAAAGTTTTAATAGACATCAATGTTAAATTAAGGTTTATTTGCGATCTCTGTTATCCCAGGATAATTATTTAAAAGTTTTTTTCATATTAACTTGTGTTGAAGTTTATTTAACTATAATTTTAAGGCAACCTTATAACAAACTATATGTAGTTTAGGAAGTTAATGTATTTTGAAAGTTTAGTTAGTTCTCTTGATTGATACTTGAAGCAGTATTTTCTTTTGTGCGGAGTAGAAGAAAGAAATTCATAAAGGCATGAAACAACTGGAGGGTGAGTAAATTATGACAGATTTTTCATTTTTGGGTGAACTACCTGTTAATTTTTTTTTAAAATGCTTAAATATATAACATGGTTCAGAAAAAGTGTTCCCAGTATTCCTCTCTTAAAGTGCAGCTTAGTTATGCATCACCACAAGTTTTGTAACCAACGAATATAAATGACTATAAAGTCATTCTGCTCCAGTGAGACAGCATTGGGCTTTTAAAATCTATACACGAGTCCATTTTGCACGCTGCTAAATAAATCTACCTTCTCTCTGAAGAGCCTAGCATGACCTCTAAAGAGCTAACATCAGGACATCTGCTAGTGCAAGAGTTCTGGGAATGATCTCTTGGAAAGTGGTCCATTTTTCCACTGACCGGGTTGCTTTTTTGCTCAAAAAAAAAAAAAAAACCAAACCACTTTTCAGATCACAGACCAACACTGAAATATTGACTACACCCTGAATATGACTACGATATATCTACTTTGAGGCTTTTACATAATATACCTTAGGGATATAACGGTATGAAAATTTCTAATAGTGACCAAATTAATCACAGTTATCAGTATTATCACGGTATTGTTAAAATGTGCTGGAGATGTTAAAGTACCGACACATAAATCACTTCACCAAGTTTTATATTTAAAAATCAACAAACAACAAATAACTTTTTGAACTTTTTGAACTTTAAAAATGACTTTTTGTTTGCATAATCACTAAACATTACCAATGATGTCCGGATTTTAAATGACAACTAGACTGACAACAGTTTAATGGCATGCTGAGATATCTAATGTAAATGTTCAAAAAAGCTTTGAATTCTTTTTTATAAAAAGGTAAACCTCACATTTCAGCCTTTAAAAAAAGAAAATATATGATTAAAAATTATATTTGCTTAATAAATGATTATATGTATTTTATCTGCTCCAAAAAAAATTCTAGATAACATATCTGAATTATTGAAAAGTGTAGAATCCACATAAGCTTGTCTTTCATCAACCAGTCAAAATGTACAGCAGGGAATGCAAATTCTGTCAGTTTTTTGGCCAGACAGAAGCTGCACACAGGCTGCATGTATATTATAAGTCTCGGTTATTCCACTGTCTGACAGCAGGTGGCGCTTATGGAAAAGATGAATTACAGTTGTTTCCCAAGTCCTCGTGACCCCCTGCTCTGCACATTTTGTATGTCTCTCTGTTAACACACCTGAATCAGATAATCAGCTCGTTAGTAGTGAGATCTGTGCATGAACTGTGTTCCGATTGACATGATCTTTACACAGTGTTCACTGCTCCCTAATCCCTGAGCAGGGAATATCTGTTGAATTTTACTACACTTCGGAACATTCATTCATGGATTTGCGCTGTGCAACGTCTTCACACAGTGTGACATCATATACCTCTGTAAATCAATACAATTTAAATTCACGTCTCACACACTTCAGTGCACTTTGAATGGAACATATACATTCGCTTCGAAAATGTTAACGCGGACTTTAAAACCTCCCAGCTTTTTCGCCCTGTTTTCACTCAAAATGAAACTACTCTGCATGCCGTGTGCATGTTAATCTGTCACTGAAAACTTAAAGCTGGACAGTATTTCACGAGTTGTTCAAATCACAGTAATCTAAAATAGTTTTAATGATAATTAAAAGATGCAACTGTAATTTTTATCATGATTTATCTTCAAACCGGTAATTTTTACATCCCTCATATACCCTTGAACACAGGCATAATTGTTATTTGGCTATATAATTGAATATTATGATCATTTTAATGCACTTTTTTCTGTGTTTTTGTGTTTTTCATTGTTTGTTTAATCACTCGAAAATTTTCACAGATGTCTTTGTGGATTAGTTCAAATAATAAAAATAACATTTAGAAAAACAGAGAACGTAAATACTTTATATTGCTGTTTATGTATTGTCATATTGCTGCGTTATAATGAAAATAATCTAATTACATTCAGGAAATGTACTTTGACTACTATCACTAGGAAACATTGATCACTATAAAACATCTCGATTTTTATAAACTGGATTGTTTCATACTAAAACTGCTTGGATACAATGGCTCAAAATTAATCTTCATTTTAAGTAATCTATTTATAAATGAGTAATTTTAAATTCATCCTAATATGTATATATTAGGTTGAAAATGCGGAGATATTTTTCACTATATTGCCCAGTCCTAATTGTTGTTCTACTAAATGTGAATCCATTACAGCTCAGGATGTGTGACCTACTTAGGACTCTCTCCCTCTTTCTCTGCTTTCTCTCTGCTTTCTCTCTCTCTCTCTCTCTCTCTCGGTTAACTCTGGAAGGTAGTGCCTGTGGGTTCCACTCAGACATCAAAGGTCTGTTTGCCACCCACCCCTTTTAGTGCTCATTGGAAACAAAAAAAACCTGTCACTAAAATGTTCCTCAACGTGAGCACACCAGTGTGGTACAGCAGGTCCGCCGTCCCCTATTATTCAGTAGTTCATAAACAAGCTTTAGCTAATGTGGTCTCTTAAGAGTGCTTTTGATTCACATGGCATTCCCATCTGTTTCTCTATTGTTCTCTCTCTGTTGAGAAAATTACAAAATACTAAAAAAAAGTAAGGAAATGTGATTGTTTTTTTGCACAAAAGTTGCAGATTGATGCTTGTATGTTGCTTGAGTGGTTTAAAAAAAACACATAAATATCCTTCCGGAACTCCTCAGTGGGAAGCGAGACCAATGAGAGGTGCAGGTGTCACTCATTATTATTAACTCCACCTGCCTTGCTCCGTTCCCATGACTCTTGGCCCCGCCCCGCCCCACTCATCACATCCACCATGTCTGATCTCCTAGAAAAGTAGTATCACACCTCTCCTAAGCCATACAGTCTGAGATGTCCTCCATATCCATCGCACAAATGGAGCGGGATGAGTTACTTGCCAAAATGTATTATGTTTAAAATGACAAATGAATCAAATAAACTGGATAACAGAATTGATTTCCCGCTCACAGATGGCTGCACAGAACACTGGGAAACCCGATTATTCTGTCTGCTTGCCCAAATGTAAATTATATGATTATTATCATCATTTTTTGAGAATATTTTCAAAAACCAGGTGAAATGAAAGGTAACATTTATAGCCAGAACAAGTATAGAAAGTATGGACCTAGTGTTCATTGCATAGTGCTGCGAAACATTGTACTTGTATAATGTATTATAGTTGTGTTTGGAGTAGCATACTAGAATACAACACTTATAAAGTATGCACTATGTACCTTCATGTAATTTCTGTAAATAAATAAAGACCTACTAGATTTAAATATGGTGTATTGCACCCTATGTGTCCCACAACTTGATCTTCCATTTCTATTGAGAAATATCAACCATAATATTTTGTCATCTCTTTTTTTACAATTTGATTGGACCACCAAGAGTTGAGATTATTTTATAAAAATCCACAAATCCAATTTTATAATAATCCTGAACACAGGATTAAAACCACAAAAATAAAAATGTATTTTTCAAAATGATAACCAGACAGTTTTTCATAGGATTCACCTGGCACTGTTCTTACTAGATGGGCTCCGTTAAACCTGCACACCAATTACAGTGTGTATTGTTCCATAATGCTTCCTATTCACATACTATTTACGCACACTAAGAAAAATAGGCCATGTATACCATAACTGTGCTAGAATTCCATTTTGGAATTGATTTGAGAATAAATATGAAAATTTCAAACGTAAGCTTAATTTGAGGGGAAGCGTTGATTTCAGATGAGCATTTGAAATATAACAGTAATATATACTGTAGCTACACTGTGCTGCTTAAAAACAAGAACCTTTTAATAAATAAAATATTTTCAGTCTTGCTTCATTAATGTGTGTAGAAGATACACTTGTATGCTTATAACCTACAAAAACAAAACGGCCTGGGGACATTACCAAAATGGCTGCTGAGTGAACAGACTTGCCTTAAAGGGACCTCGCTGTAGTGTTTGCCTTTTGACCATCCTTCCTTCTCTCCATCAATCTTCTCATGGTCACATGTCGGCCAGAGACTGTCTAGACAGTGTGTGTGTTGTAGGACTGGTAGTCAGGGATAAAATGTCTGTAAGGTATGGCAGAAAGCCCGACCGCTGATCAGTGGCCCGTCTGGACTCTACCTTCAAGAGCTTGTCTGCTGCTGTGCTGATTTGTTCAGAGTCCCTTTAACCACCAGGAGGGAATATATACTCTTGCTCTAACATGAGCAGCTACCGAGAATATCAATGACAAACCTAGCTGCCTCTCCCTCACTTCATCTCATTCCTTTGCTTCCCCTCCCTTTCTTTTCCACGTACATGATTAAGCCCTCTGCCATTTCAGGCACTCCCATTATCAGCAGCATATCTAATTAAATCACAGTTTAATCACAGCAGCCTTTAAATCATGCAGCCCATTAGTTTAAATCTTGACCAGTTATGCATGCACATGCTCACAGACTTACAAACATACAGAGAACACCAACCACATACAATGGGATTGTATTCCACAATTAGAAGGCATTTGATTTTTTTCCACTGAAGTTCACTTATAAGAACACTAGGTTCCAAAACCTATTTTATAGAACTTCAACAGGAAATGGCCCTCAATACCCATTATACTTCCTTAAAGGGATAGTTCATTAAAAAAGAAAATCTTGTCATTTATTCACTAAACCAGCACGGGTTTCTTTTTCTTCTGTGGAACACAGAAGAATATATTTTGACAGTATTTTGATAGTAAATGGCATCCACTAATGTTTGGACCCTAATGCAGGGTTATTAAAGTTACCTAAAACTAAAACCATAAAAAAAAAAAAATAAAAAAAAAATTACTAAAATAAACTTTAAAATACACTTATTTATTTAGTTTAACTTGATGTACTAAAATAAACAAAAAAAATATAGAAAATTCAAATTAAAAAAAGCAAATTAAAAAACTTAATGTAAAAATAATAAACAAAAATGGAAATTCTAAATATTAAGAAAAACTATAATAATCATTGATACTAAAATAACCTCAGATAGATAGATCATGCACTGATGATGAATTGTGCAAAAAGTTATACATGGATGAATAATGGAAACAAGGTTGAGTATGAATGCATTCACTTTAAATACAACACATTCCCTGTTTCATCTAAAATACTTCATAAAACACACACACACACAAGTACACCCATGCACAAGATCTGCCTCATTAATTCACACTGGAGCCATGTAGTGCCCATCCTGGTTTTCTTCCCATCGTTTACACTGTACCCTTCACACAGCCCATATGAATCATGTAGATCATTGCAGCTGATTCTGTATAAATATGCATCAGCATGGCAGCTCAGTGCCTGGTGAGCTTTATTAGATGCCAGCTGTGCCAGGACAATGGGGCAACATTCATTTCTTGCCTTATTCATCATAAAACACATACGCCGGCACACGCTATGCACAAGTTCATGTAGTTTATCCTCGGCGAGTGCAAATCAGCCCTGCTGTCAAACTGGCACAATTCCCACAGCAACAAACACACAAGCTTCCTTCATATTCCTCTGAACCTCATGTGGCCCTCTTCCTCATCTCCGCCTTTATCAATTCTCTCTTTCCATGTGCCAAAGGAGATGGTTATCTCTCCTCCTATACAGCCATCTCACATTAAAACTTGTGCTTTGAAACAGCCACAGCAGAGAGAAGAGACACAGAACAAGAGATTTCAAATGAAATTTGCAATTCAGAACTAAGAAAAAAGGGGGGAGATCCAGAATGATGGAAAGCATCTCAAAAGAGGAAGCGTGTGAATGACAAAGACTTGCTGACTTAATTTGTTCAGTGTCTAAGATAAGCCTCATTTGTAGTAATGCATGCTGGCGCATGGATCAAATTTGCCCTTAATAATGGATAAGAAACAGGTAGATGACACGAGGAAGACTGATGTGAAAGATAATGACGCTCGCTCTGGCTCCAAGATTAAACGAGGCACACAGACTTCCACATCTGAGAAACAAAAAACAGTTTGGTCAAAGCAGCATCTAGTACTTAAAACACAGCCTACATTATTCAGCAGCTGTGGTCCAAGACGAAGTTTGCTACATTTTGGAGAAGTCATCACATATACTACTGAGATGAACACGTTCAACAAAAACATCCGTCCATCATTACAGATTACTCTCATTTGTAATAATAATAATAATAATAACTTACTTCTTTTAATCAAATAAATCCATCTTTGGTAAGAATAAGATCATTTAAAATATAACTTACATACATAGTGAAGAGAATACGTTTGAAATAGATGAAGAAAAGTTTTGAAATGAAACAAAATGTAATTATAATTGAAGCAAAAAAAACGATTTATTCTTTAGGTATTTATGAAGGCTTTGCTTTATTCCCATTGACACAAATGTTAAAACATTTCTTTATCTCCAAAGAAACATGAAAACTACTGCAGCCTACAGAATGAAAAAATGGGAAAAATTGGTTGTTGAACACAAGACACTACAAAGAACTACTAAAGAACCTTAATTTTGAATACATAATCCTGCAAACTATTTTTAAACAAAAATGTATATTAATAAAATGCATTCCAAATCAGTTAACCTAGAACAGCTGACCTGGGATCTGTATTTGCACCATTGTTTGGGGTATTTTTTTTAGTCATCTTCAGCTAATACAGCGATTCTTGTAGAAAGTTTTTTTCCCTGGCCGGCCTCCACATGAGGCTCTGAGGTAATAAAGACTGCTCTGAAACGGCTGAGTATGATGGCACTTTTGTAATTATGGAGGAAATCAAACTTTCCCCAGCTCTCTGTGGACTCTGCTGGGAGAAAAAAAAAAAAACTCTGCAAACTCTAAAGTAATATAAGGGTGCATCTGGAAAGGAATTTAAGTTGAGGCCTCTTATAATGTCCCAGCATGACTTAATTTAAAAGAAGACTTGGGTGTGTAATGTGAAATAGAATTCCTAAATGGCCCTTGGTTTAAAATTCACCAGCTAATGAATTTACAAAGAAGTAAAGCCACAATTTTCTTCATTAAACTGACAGAGTAGGATGAACAGAAGTAGCCATATTTAATCAAAACTTTTGCTGCTGTCTGCATATTCTTAACAAGCACGCAATGCCATTTTGACACACTTATCTTCTATTTTGTCACATCAAAACATGTTTTGATCACATCACCTGCAGACGCGATGTAGCTTCGTATCTGTGTTAATGAAACTGATCCAAGGTCAGTAAATAATGGCACAATCCAGTCTGCATAAATCAATCTGTGTAAATTTATGCGGTTCTCCTTCTGAAAAGCCATGAGATTTGTCACTGAAATTCACACATTGATAAAAACACACCACAAATAACACGTGTGGCGTCAGTCGAGGAAACAGATGGGCTGTGGCACACCTCTTTAAGGCTTTCATCTCTGCTTTATCCTTTTACACCTCCACACAGCTATAGTATAGATTGTCCTTGATGACAGCATAAATCAAGCATCGCACTGCAAGCCTGGGTTATGTGCCAGCAAATGCATAAACTTAATTAACTTGTACCTTACAAGGTGTGCGCGTGCACAGAACTGTAATGAAAACTTAATGTAAGACCAGAATTAGCCAGATGAATAGGCGAAACAGATGTGAACTGCAATAAAAAGACGAAGGATGGAGAAATGGAATGGTGGAAGTGTCAAAGCGGTACAGAGAGCCTAGAAAAGGTTTTTCATAGAGACATAGCTCAACAATGGACCTTAGATCTTTATGTGACTTCGCAAGCAATTAGAGTAGAATGAAGTCACGAGAGGCTGTTAACATATTTAAAGGAACAGTTCAATCACAATGAAAACATAATTCACTCATAAATAATCCTCATGCTTTTCTCAGCCTATATAAAGGTGATATAAAAATACAAAATATTAGAGAAAAATAATTTAATAAATAATAATGATAATTAAAATCATACAGGGGATCCAGAAAAATGCAATAGATTACTACTGCCTTGCTTAACCCTAACTTGTTTTTAAAACAAAATAATGATAAAAAAGTTAAATTAAAAATAGCACAGATTTGTGAACCTGTGAAATACAAAAGATGATTTTTGTAGTGAATATTCAGACCACTCTTTTCAATATAATTATAAAGAAAGACTGAGGCTGTAAAGCTTCAAAAAGGATGCAAAAGCACTCTAAAGAAGTCAAATAAGACCAGGAACATGTATTAATAAAGTAAATAGAGTCCACTTTGATTTCATATTGCCATTAATTCCCCATGATGGTGTAAAGAACATCCTAGAATGCTTTTATTGCAGCGTTTTTTAACTGTGGCATATTGTATGAACTGGAATATGATGAAAAAAAAATGATTAATTTTATGTATTAGCAACATTAATCACATAACAATTCCTCTGCTAAGCGAGTTCATTAGCTGAACTGTTTATGGCATGCATAATAATACAGAATTTGACTGATATGCAGTCTGTGCAGGTCTGTGAATCTCAAATATTTTATATCAGCTTTGAATGTGGCATATCTAGTCAGATTACAGAGCCGGAAATTTGTTGCATAAAAATGCAATCACCCAAACTCTGCCTATAGACATAGATAAAGAAAGAAGAAGAAAAAAAAATCTTCCTAAGCTTCAAACCAAGTCAATTACAGCGCTGATTTGCTCATTTCTATTGCTTCAATTTGCTCTGTGAAAATGATGGCTGTCGCAGCAAAACATTTCATTACAGTAATGATGGCACGATTCATCAAGCCCTCAACATGATCCATCACCGTATTATAAAAAGCCATCTGAGTTGCACAGATTTCATTGCAGAATATCCACCAGTTCAAGGCTAACAGCTAAATGCAACAAGAAAACAAAAATGGAAAGAAAGGTCAAATAACTGAGGGAGACATAACGAAAGCTGGACAATTTGTTCAAGGTCACAGGATTCTAGAGCGAGCCGTGATTTAGTGGATGGACTCTCTAAGGAAGGACTACAAAAGATAGGGCTGGAGGAAGTCAGCTGCTTCTTGCTGAGCTGACATGTTTGATTAAGTCTTTCTTGGAGAAACGTCTAAACGGAAGCACTTCTGTATGACAGCTTCATATTTATTCATAGCACGATTACATATTACATTTATCTCTATTCTTCATATGCCCGGGTCATTAATTTAAGACATTATCTACAGCACTGTGTCGGAAAATAAGCTGTTTGTCCTCTGTAATCTCCATTCGTCCTTTCAGGATGACTTGGGCTGCATTTGACATACACCATCGGCCAGCGGTTTTGTCCTCCTGTGGATCATAGGGGAGTGCATGAGCCATGGAGATTAGCCCTCCACGCTCAACAGCCCTCGACTGCAGCGTTAAAGTACTTCCAGGTCATTTCAGCACTTCAAATGGATTGGCTATAGTTTCTCATGCTATGATTGGCATTCTAATGTTTTCCTCAATTCAACAGATAAAAGAGTATCAGTACTTTAACACTTTTTATGGCTCCTGAGATTCAAATGAGATCAATTTTATGGAAAAATTTTATAATACTGTTCAATGGCATTAAAACACCTAAAGGACAGAGTGGTCAGATGGCCTAAATAATGCTGAAATATGATGATAATGAATGGAATGTTAATAATAATTTAAAGATTGTGATATCATTTGCAACAGTTCGGTCAATCAAGCTTTGATGAAGGACAATTAACTGAAACATTGAACATAACATTTTTAATTTTTAAACATTACAAAAAAAAACACAAACTATTCAAACTTGCATCATCAAATTTTTATTTAGAAATTTTCAGTCAATCAACATTCCTAAGCCTCAAGCAAAACATTGCAAATAAAATTAAGTGTTGATGCAAATTTGAGTATTGTATTTTTATCATTAATATTGGAATTTTATCCATCGTACCTTGAGATGCACTGTATTTTTTATCTGACACATAATTTATTAAAATAAGCATTTTAAATGCATGAAGAAATACTAACTATGTAATAAATTACATTAAAGTCCATATGAACCTTAACAAACAAACAAGACATTCATATCAGTTGCTGCATTTTATATTTGATCTTCTCCGCTCATATCACATTTGCTTAAAGAATGCAACATATTATTGTGAATCATGCCTCTTATGTCCGTTATCTGTTTTGAGACCAGATGGCAAATGCAATTCCCAAGCTTCCACATTTCAAGTTATGAGAAACCTCCGCCACTTTTGCTTAGAGAAACATTAATGCAGCAAGACGACAGAGCAATAATGTCACAAATTAATATTCACAATATGTTCCAATTAACACCGTTACTTTATTTCTCATTATAGCAAATGTGGAAGTGACGAGATAAATGATGAGATAAATTACTTGAAGGATCATCTTCCCACACAGACAGCTACTTTTCTGAAATGAATCAGTAAGATTTGGGCGAAAGGTCAGGTCAGAGCCCACAGATTATAAACGTATGATGGGTCAAGGTTGACAGAGTGGCACAGAGCAGCAGTGTAGGCACAGAGTGGCACAGATGGTTCCCGCTAATAAGTTGAGATTTAGTCTACTATAAATAGTGCAATAAAAACTGCTACTATGTAAAAGGAGCACTGCTGTAAAAAGCACCTTATTTGTTTAAAGTGCTTGCAAACCAAATGTTATCACACTTTTGTTCATATAGCAGTAGGCCTACTTTAAAAAAAATTAAAAAGTGCACAATACACTACTTTTGAATGCATTAATAGTTTTGTGCATAATGCGATTAATCGCAGACAATAATGCGATTAATCGTTGCCCAGCACTAATATTTTAATGTTTTAAATGTGATAAAACTTTTTTTTTTTTTATATAGAATTAATTGTACTAAACTGACATTCAATTGACAGTCCTTTAATTTGGGCTAATCATTCTAAGCTTCTCAAGGTAATGTCTTCACTGAGCTTTTTCACATATTCTTCACTCTCATCCGGATGCAGGCCACATCTGAAACCACAAACAAGCTAATTTGCTCATGCAATATGAGATGGCCTTCAGATTGGAAAAACAAGACAATGTAGAAATTCCATGCATGTTAGATCAATAGCACTGGTCGTCCGTAAATGTTTTCCAGTGCCGTAATTGGTATATGATTACATAAGTTCAGCCGTGCTCAGATCCACAGTGACAGGTGCCTATTGGAGATGAAAAGAAATGAGGGATGAAGGAGGGGTAAACTGGAGGGGTAAGGACCAACGAGAGGCATCTCATTAACCACTGATAGCACTCAATGAGTGTGAAATTGCGTTTTGTGAGGTGTCAGGGTGTGTTATCGCACTGATCTAATAACGACTCAGTGGAGACTGGCATGCTAAAACAACTCTGGCACACCGTAACGACCTGACTGTGACTCTTACAAAGAGGACAAAAATGGGGATGATGTATGTTATCATACTTTGACAGCACAACAACAGGAATAGATGAGTGGAGTGGCGGAGGGGCAGTTCTGACAGGAGATACAGAGGAATAATGCATCGGCCTATTACTGTCAAAACAGAAAAACAAACAAACAAGTAAAAAAAAAGCATGCCAATAAAAACAAGTTACTGAAAATATAATAAAATAATAAAAAAAACAATTACATTTAATTAAATTAGGAGATAACTCTACTATTACTGCACTGACTGTGCTTTTTTTCTATTACTGTCCTGCCAAAAACATTTTAAAAAGTGCTGTTAAAGGTCTAATAAAAATTTATAATAACTACAACCAAAAGCATCCTATCAAAAAACTCCTGAAATCAGACTAATAAAAAAGAAAAAAGAAAATCCTTACTCCAAAGTCCAAAACAGCAGACCAGGGAACATTAAATTACCCACAACTCACTTTAAAGACAGCAATAAATTAGGTAGCACAAATTATTCCACCAAAAAAACACTCCATTCCTTTCAAACCACTCCAATTCTGTTTTAAATAGACACTCCAGAGTGAACGAGCCTCTTGAGTTTGAATGTGTTGCAGCAGACAGCTGACCTGCACATTCCCGTGTGTCGAACTGCCTGAACACAAAATACACTAAAAATAACTAACAATACTTGTTCTACTTTAATATATTAAAGGGATAGTTCACTCAGACATGAACATTTTGTCATCATTTACTCACCCTAATGTTATTTCATAACTGTATGAATGTCGGTGACCAAACAGCAGTTGGTAGCCATCGACTTCCATAGTATTTTTTTCCATACTATAAAAGTGGCTACCAGCAAGTGTTTGGTTACCAACACTGTTAAAAAAAAAAATCCTCTTTTCTATTCAACAGAAGAAATGAAAATGAGTAAATTACAGAACTGTGTGAACTGTCCATTTAAAAGTATTTTTAAAAATCCATACGAATACATGCAAATCTTCTTTATCATAGACATCTGTGATTCCAATTATTTTATATCATGCAGGATATAAATGTAGCCCTTCACTCACTATTATATAAAATGTGTTTAACCTTAAAATGCCAGGGCACATATTGCTATTTAAACAAACTGTGTGATATCATTGTCTCTGGAACGATGGGATTCCAACTACAAGCAGGAATGCTGGGAAGTGCTTTCGTGGCTTTGTTGTGTGATTTGGTAGGATAATAAGATTACGTGCGACTCTTGGCAAATCTACCGCCTCCGAAGATAAGGCCAATTACTCCATTGTCTGCAACGGCAGACAAGAAACAGAGAATAAGTCTGTTTCTGTGGATCTTACGTGATGATGGGAGGGAAAGTCAATCTGCTCTACAATAATGGCATTTTTTTAAAGCGAAGGATGTTTGTTGTTTGTTTATGTGGTGGGTGTTGACAAAGCTTCTTAGTACAGCCAAGGTTAAGAAAGTAAAATACCCGGGTGTTTACTTCAAGAGACTGAAGGAAAAGAGAAAGAGAGAAATAAATGAAAGACTACAAGCCGCTAAGATGATAAAAGTGACACCTGAAGAGACTCAAAGCCACATAATCGCATTAAAACCTTACGACAACATTAGCCGTTCGGTTTGGTATGCTACAGGCGGAGGGCTGTGCTGAAACCAAAAGAGAGCAGCTGTGCTTTGGACATTAATACTTTCAAATTAGTAAGTTAACATGTATGTAGAATCACAAACCATGTAGCTAAACACAAGAGGCTTTATAACATAGTACCAACTGGATATTTAATGGGCATTTTAAATAACCAAATCGATCTAGTATGTACTGTATATTTCCCTTTGTTTGGATAGACAATGATATATACAAGGTGTAAACCAAAATGGTTGTATTTAACTCCATTTTTGGAGGTTTTGCTGGTGTTTCTGAAGCCCAAAATCAACAAAGAGCTTAATTCCTTACATTTATATAGCGCTTTTCTAGACACTCAAAGCGCTTACATTGTCAGGGGGTATCTCCTCATCCACCACCAGTGTGCAGCATCCACCTGGATGATGCGACGGCAGCCATATTGCGCCAGAACGCCCACCACACACCAGCTTACTGGTGGAGAGGAGACGGAGTGATGAAGCCAATCAGTGGATATGGGAATTGTTAGGAGGCCATGATGATCAGAGGCCAATGGGCGAATTGAGCCAGGATGCCGATGTCACACCTCTACTCTTTTCGAAAGACATCCTGGGATTTTTAATGACCACAGAGAGTCAGGACCTCGGTTTAACATCTCATCCGAAGGACGGTGCTTGTTGACAGTATAGTGTCCCCATCACTACACTGGGGCGCTAGGACACACACAGACCACAGGGTGAGCACCCCCTGCTGGCCTCACTAGCACCTCTTCCAGCAGCAACCTAGTTTTCTCAGGAGGTCTCTCATCCAGGTACTGACCAGGCTCAGCCCTGCTTAGCTTCAGTGGGAAACCGGTCTTGGGCTCCAGGGTGATATGGCTGCCGGTACTTCTAAAACCTAATCTCCTACATCAGTGGTGCTGAATCCAGCTACTGCAGAATTTAGCTCCAACCTATCCAACACACGTGCCTGAAGGTTTGTATTAATCCTCAAAACCTTGATTAGCTGGTTTAGGTGCGTTTAATTAGGGTTGGAGCTGAAGGCCCCGTCCACACGGAGACAGAGCTTACCCCAATCCGATCTTTTTTTTCCTCGTCTCAAGAAATATCCGCGTCCACGCGAAACCGCAAAATGATGTAGTATACATGCCAGACCAGTATGTGGCGCTGTAATTCTGACAGAGATACACTAAAAACAGAGAAGACTTAGACTATGCTCATAAACCTTTCTCGTGGTAAACAAACGAACATGGAACAATACATTTATTAATCTGTGTTAATGTTAGTTAATAAAAAGACAATCGTTCAGTGTTTGTTCTCGTTTTTGTTACTGTTACGTGACGTAGAGGTGTCTGACTATGGGGGAGACGTGGGCTGATGACGTCATGGTTTCTGAAAATATACGGATTAGCCATCCAGACGAAAATGCAAAGATGGCGTTTTCAAATTTATCCACTATGGGACCCGGTTTCAATAAATAGCGGTTTCACCTTACGAAAACGCCGGATGCGTGTGGACGAAATGCCTATCCGATAAAAAATTTGTGCATATTCACAGAAACACGTCGGATGGGGCCGAACTCTGCAGAACACTGGCCCTCCAGCAGAAGGTTTGGATACCACTTCTTTACATACATATAAATGCAAATGATACAACTTTACAAATGTTGGAAAAACTAACAAAATTAAAGAGGTTTAAGTTGAAGTACTAAAATTACTACAAACTTAAACTAAAATTAAATAAAAAAATTTGAAATATAAAAATCGCAGCAATCCAAAATATCTAGAACTACTAAAATAGAATGTAAAGATAGTAAAATAACATTAATCATAATTTTTGTAACATGCAATGCATTTAGCTGTAAAAATGACATTTAAACCTCTTCAGTCTGTTCTAAATGAATTGTGAAGCCCAAATTATTAATTTCTGCCATCAAATTATGACTGTAATTTTATTAAAAGTCACATCTTTAAATAAACTTGACATTAAAAAAAGGTCTGTCTTGGACAAAGATTCTTTATTTACTAATATGCATGAACTGTGCTGTGGAATCAGAAAATTCAGTTAAATTCAGTTCCCAAATAAATCTCCATCTTCCATCAGAAACGGAGTGTTTCGTGCCATTAGATGAAACAATGATGCTGTATTGGGCTGGTTGGGATGCTCAAATAAATAGAATGCTTTTATAAAGTGCAACAGCGGGGTTCTGAAAGTAAAAAATCCCACTCATTTTCTCCATAGGCAAATTGAGAATTAATGACAGACTTATTGTGAGGTTCTTAATTCACTGGTACATGCTTTTTGTCTGATTTTCAAACACTTTTTCTTCAAATCATTGTTTTTTTTTTTATGTTGTGATTCACCATGTAGCTGACTGGTTTGGTTTATGGCTTATAACTCTTATAAACAAAGACTTTTTTTTTAATACTTTTGGGAAAATCACTTCTGGAACCACTTCAGAACCTTTGTAATATAATTGCTATTGGCTAGTAATTTTTTTAAGTTTACTCACCAGAGTGATATACTATTTTACACACATATAATTCCAGCAAATCAGCTTCTCTTTGTAAAATAGCACAGCTTATTAAATAACAATGTACACTGTTAACATCAGTCAATCATTATATTATTGATAATTAAGCACGATTTAATGATAGAACTAGTAATTAGAACTAAAACTTGGTAACTATGTATGAATGCATATTTGTCATTTTAACTGAACTTAGGACTGGTGATGGTGTTCAAGATATTGTTGGTCATAGATAATAGTAATTATTATTAAAAGCTACTTCTACTAGTAGTAGTAGTATCTGCTGGGTTCATAAATTGTGATAATAAATAAATGGAGATGTTGAAGCACCTTGTAGGTATTTTATGAGTGAATCTGTTAAAATAGCCTACTGAAGAGACCAGACATGAGCTACTCCCACAACTTTACCTACAGTGACAAGTACTTATTACAACACAGAGAAATATGAGCAATATGAAATGCCTAAAATAGTCTAACAGACAACGAAGGCAATAAAAAAAGGCTACATTTTGTAATTTATTTGTAGTTGTTAGCCAGCTAGCAAGCTTGTTAGTATAATTAGCATATTCATACCTTTCATTTAAATCTTGTGCATACAGTGGAAAATGACATACTTAAACTTAATTATTTCATTTTATGAATGCTAGATTATATATAGTCATGGTCTTTTTAAAAAAAAAAACATTTAGCCAATTTTTGGTGAAGTAAAAGCAAGCAGCAATGTAACTGAAATTAAAACAACATTACAGAAACTTACATTTATTGTAAAGAAAATAAAGTCAAATTAAATAAGCAGCTAACTCAAGCAAAAACATTCCACAGTGTCAGTGTTGCCAGCGAAGATGTTCTAAAAAGGCTATTTCAAAATAGGTTTGTGCCGAAAGACGATAGTATTGTGTATCCACGATAGTCAGAGATATCGAAAGCAGATTTCTCTGTTGATAATCACGATGATATTAGTCTCAGTCCCCTATTAATGTATTAGATTATAATAATAATAAAAACTATTATTATTTTTATTAGGCAGCCTATTATAATTCGGCTATTGAACTGCGTAGATATTTCACTTCAGCACCGCATTTCACACACAAACACACACTGCACGCACGAGTGCAGGAGGATGAGAGCCTGTAGTCGCTGAAGGAAAGTTGTAATGCTTTGACTCGGATATCTCGTTAAATCCATGAAATGAAAGAGATAGAAAATGAGGAGCTGGTGTCCCACACATTTAATGGTTGATACAAGGCAACACACTCTTCTCATACATGAGAGATGAACTCTTTCTTGGTTTACAAATAAAATAATAACAAGGCGGCACAGCAAACTTATCATCCAAAGTGGTTCTCACGTAGTCCTTCTCTTAAAGACTGATCACTTAATTTATAACACACACTATGTGGCGTAGGACTATGTGAGAACCACTATGTATGATAAGTTCACTCTGCTGTCTTGTCATTATTTTCATGAACACTGCAATATAATGTGATGCATGCAAAATACACAGTTTTGGCCATTACAATGTCTCCATCCACAAAGAGACGTACATCATCTGCAGATATAAGGTATTTCATTGCACTTTAACAAGTCAATCTGAACAGCCTATATATGTGCAATATTTTAAACGAGCCCTCACTAACTGAGTTTAATGCCACAGTTATGTTAGTATGCATCTCATTCATGTTTCTTTGGTGGTGCGTCGGTCACGTCATGCGGCGTGCGGTCCGGAGCACTGTATGACAGATACATCAGTTCAATTCAACTTTACTCAAAATATGTGAACTTACCTGTTTATCAATACCTTTTATATATATAACATGTTTGATTATGTCCAATATTAATGTTAAACTGTTGGACTTTAATTGAAATCTACTATTGATTTTCATCGTTGACATTTAGATTGATAACTTCTGTGCGCAGATGTGGCAGATTTGTCACAGGACGCACAATATGACAGCTGGCTCTGACTATATATGAACTAGCTGTTTTAAATAGAGTATTTTTATGTTTAACGTTAGTTAAATCAGTCAGTATTATTTAAGTATATATTTTCGACTATTGGTGATTCCATAGGCTCGCTCTTGCGTGGTTAAAACACTAAATAGTTATGCTATGACAAGAACAAAGAGTCTCTCTCTTGCTCCACCCATGCACGATAATATCATGCATCATCGATCTCACGGGAGGACGATTTGAAAAATGACCATATCGCCACTATTAACACTATTTCAAAATTCTACATAAATATAACAAGCTAATACACAGTCATTAACATGTGATTTTTACTTCCATATTGATATTTTTCTGCTCCTCTTCTCTGCGTTGCTTCCTGCATTGTGCCCCTGATAATTTTTTATTTTTTTTTACTCATTTTTTTGAAGTTACACTTTAAAGGGACAATAAGTAACTTTTTAGGTATTTTATTATCTAAAATCAATATTTTTATTCATAAATATGCCCTCAATGGTGTACAAATACCTATGCCAATGTTTAAACTAATCCTTGTAAATGAAGAATTTATTATCTTTATATACATGGGACGGGTAGGTCGACGGAGGCTTCCATGTAGTTCCGCCATCTTGCAAAACTATAATAGCAGAGAGGGACAAAAAGTACTAAGCCAACGTGTTTCCACAACGCGTTTTCGGTCAGAGCCAGAAACGCAGGTGCAGAGCAGTGAGAGGCGCTTGAAACTGCACCGGCAAGTTTAAAAGTCTGGATTGCATTCTTATTATGGACCATACATATGCCGCGCCACAGGAGAAGAAAACATCGTCGCCAAAACAGTCAAAAATAGAACGTAAAAGGAAACGTGACCGTAGATTACAGAAAACAAGAGTTAATGTCGGGAAGCTTTTTCTAGGTGGAAAGAGCTAATGCTGGATAAAGATTTCAAAAGAGACTCTGAAGTGGCCAGTTTTCTTCTCGACAGGTAAGTCAGTGTTACAATCTATATTATAATTTTTTTTTATATCTAACAATGCATATAATTCAGAAAATATAACGAATAAATTAGACATAACTACTAATTACAATATTTCATGTTTTCCACAGTCAGTAATTCATACTGTAACATTCGTTTGTTAGTTGTCATGTTGCAGTTTGTTTGAAATAACACACCTGTTCACCTGAAGGAAAACTCGACGAAGTGCTATTAGAAGACATCCCTTCAAAGCTTTTTGGTACATATCGCCTACCGTAGATGCAACGCGCTTTTGAAAAAGCGACGCGCCGGAGAGCAAAATTAGTTTGAATGCAAAATACAATTTCACCACTAGATGGGAGTAATTCCTACTCAGTGTCCCTTTAAGGGCAAATAAATGGCAAAACTATTTTTACTGCATGGGCCATGCATAATTAATGCATTATGATGATGTACTATTGTTCCAATAAGTCACTTTAAAACTCTCCTGTTACTTTATTAAATTTTTGTAATATACGTTATGAACAGAACTGTGCTATTTTAAAAATACTTAAGACACGGAGCAACGGCAGAGTGGTGTTTCTGATATCAGTGGAGCGATGAGTGGGAAATGGTGAACCCACAGCAAAGCTGGAGCAGAGTGATTATTAAATGCTCGGAGGGGAAACTGTTGACGCTCCATTCCACTCACATACTCTGGCCCAGAGTAAGATTTAGTCACATATGCAATGTAGAGGATTGTTTATGCATTTCCAAACATAATATACAGAGGCAACCACTACATTGATATCAAAAAATCTCACACTTCAGTTTAATGTGCACACATTGAACCTCTATCTGTACAAAGTGGTAAATGATGGACAAATTGCACATGGAAATCGCAGAGCAGTAGCACATCAACACTGTGTCTAACACTTCTTCATTTCGCTGTTTATCTGCAAAACGTCTGGAACAGCAGGGGGTGGCTATGCCCCTGAGATTTGTGTCCACACTCTGTTGAGCAAAGAAGACACACACGTAGTTGGCATACACAGAGTGCTGGGTGAAGCTCTAATGAATCTCCATCCTCCCTCTCTCAATCAGTCCAGAACAAATATCTGATTCCATCAGATTAACAGCCTCAGTTTCGACAATTGCCACGCCGTGCCTTGGGGAGACCGAATTCCCGCTTCCTGCGCCAATATCCGTGTCGCTACAACTGTGCCAATTCTATGTCAAACCTATTTTGTGGCATTAGAGGACACCCATGGAAGAAGAAAAAAAAGGGGGGGGAAAAGGCATTGAGAGAGAAGGGATACAGGTCAATGACGAAAAGAAAATCACCTTCCTAATTGTGGCATCTCCATTTAAGTGACCTCATCATGACAAATTGCACAAAGTTGGTACCAAACCCAGCTGGGACTGATAACAACTCTCTTCAGAATTACAGGGACAATCAATAACATAGTCTGAGCATGCATAATTATTACAGCGGGGGACTGGAAGAAACACACAAGTCAAAGAGGGATCCTTAATCAATCACCTACAGGCAATGGAGCTGGCGCCATGCTGTCAAATTACTGGTTTTCTCGGCAGCCCTGTGTATTTTACTGATCAACCAGGAACAACCAGGGGAGTCTCAGAACTGAATAAAAAGTTCGTGATGATTGTGATGTTTCGATTAGCACAAATAAGATGCAAAAATGGATGCTGAGTAGGTGTAACGGAGGCTTGCCTCTGACGATTACGTATTGGTTGCACGAGCAATTAAGCAAAGTCTGAGGTGTGGAAAAGTTTTGACCATGTTTATAATGAGAATAATGAGTGAATAATGATGCACCATCAGAGAGTGCAGGAACACGCTGAAGACATCTACAGTGGATTCAATAATTTTCCTCCACAAAAACATGTAGACTTAGCCTAATCTCTGTGAGTAAATGTTTTTTAAATGATAACTAAATATTGAGTCTTAAATGCACAATGTGGACAGAGTATTTAGGCAAATGTTGTCATTATTCTTTTATTAAATGTCAGCTGCTAGTGGCGAAGCAAATCCAGTGGAGCCTTTATCTTAATTTGGTTATTGCCAAATACCCATCTTAATTTAAAATGTATCTTCATTTAATTTAATTTGTTAAAAAAGACTCGTATTTATTGGTGCGTTGGTCTATGTAAAGGCTAAATGAGCCTATGCCTATTTAGAGTGCTGAGATGTTACGATGTTACAAAGGACTTATTTTATTTCTTTATTCCAACTTCCAAGTGGTCTAGTCTACGTTAGTTATTAATAAATTATGTTAATACATGTATAAATGATCCATTCTTTACAAAAGGAAAAAGAGGTTGGCGTGCGCACATTTGAATAATGTCCGGCTGTAAACTGGTTCGGGTTTTTAAAAAGCTGTCAATCAAAATGTACTTGCTCTACACACTATTAGTGAGTACAAAAGTACAAAAAGATTCAATGACTGACAAGTGGATCTTTTCAAATGCTGCATTCTTAATACATTATTGACATGATATCAATGTGAATAGTTATATCTTAAGTGAATCTAAACAGAACTGATAAAAATGTAATGACACAAATTAGATCTCAAAGACGGCATGAGTTAAAATTCTGTCTATTATGTCATTATAATATTCAAATAAGGCTAATATTCAAAGGAGATAAACACATCCTGCTCTTGGCTTGTTAACATCAACAGCTTTAATAAAGCCATTCATTCACATACTCAAAAAACTTCAAACTGTCTTTGATCTATTGACAATTTGATTCTTTGTTCTTTTTACTTGTTTTCAAAGCTGTTTAGGCAACATGCCATTGTTTGAATGAATTTTTTATTCATTTAATTTGCATGACCTTTTTTTTAATCATTTTAAGTAGTTAAACCTTAAAATAATAAAACTGTTTAATGCAGTATATATACAGCATATACATATACTCCAGTAGGGCTTTTTGTTTTAACATCAACAAAATATTAACCATGAACTTATTACAAAACATTTAAAGTCAAACTTATCTCTTCACTCTCTGATATCATTGGAAGATGTTATAGGTCCTGAGTGAGCAAAAACTTCAGTAACACTTTATTTTAAGGTGTCCTTGTTACACATCTTACATGTAATTACTATTATAATAACAATTAACTTTGCATAATTACATGCAAGTAATTCTAAAACAAACCCTAGTCCTAACCCTAACCCTAACCTATACTATAATCCAATGTTATACAAAACTTTTTATTCACTGAAATTCCTTGCATTCGAATCAGATTCATTAAAAAAGAATCCAGACTAGTTCTGTGAACTGAATCACCTGATTCATTGACTCAAAAAAATAATTTATTAATGAATTGGACAGTCTCTGATGCGTGATTGTTCTTGATGCGACTGTAGTGCGAACAGAGAAAAATGTGTCACGGACTGTCACGTCATATGATGATCAGCTCAAAATGGACATGTAAAAAAAGCATGCCATGTCAACCATAAATCACAAACATCCTATCAAGCTATGGCTAATTAGATCCAGTTTCCTTGAGTGCCTGCTGACCATCTGTGAGGTATGAGTGAGCTGACACTTTAGTTTTTAGTAGAGAAAGAGAGATAGACGGATGGTGCTGGAAAAGTCCAGAGGCATTAATGTGTTTGATGGGACGCAAACGGCACCACAGGAACGTCTGAAATCCAGAGCTTAAAGAGGATTTATTCCGACTTAGAGACATTCATAGAGACAAGACATCAGTGCCTCTAGAAACTCTCTCAAACACATGCACAGAAAACACAGATGTACCAGAGATGGAGATGAAAATAAGCATTTGTATTTAGGCTATTATGACTATTTCTTCACCAGGTGAAACATGGAGTTGACGGGTTTCGAGTGTTATAACTAAACGAAACTGACAAAGAGGACTTCAACACACAAGCACATTGAAACACAGCAAAGGCCCTTGGGTTTGATGCACAAGAGTGATTAAACTGGGTTTTATGCATGTGCGAGGATTCATGCAGGCGCTATTTTGCCCCAGCGGATGGAGTGAGGTAGCCTAGATGAAAGGAATGTTTGGAGTTCAAAGATAAAGCAGGAAAATGGATTTCTACTTTTCTACTATTCCCATTAAACAAACAAGCACAGGTGCTGCTACACACATTATGATCTATAGCTTGTGCTGTATGCACGTGTGTAATGTGATCGTTTGCGTGCACATGCACAGGTAAAAGGAACGGTATTCTGTAGAGAGTAGCGCTGGCTTGCCTCTGAACAAGCCTGTCAGGCATTCATAATGCAAACGGCTAAAAATACATCAGAGGTTCACCCACACACACACACACGGCATCTGGAATTCTCCTCATCTACGATCAGAGCTAACAGAGAAAACCTGAGCTAACGATGCACGTTTTATTGGCAGCAAACAAACTAGGGTTGTGCAGTATCAAAAATTTGCCGGATATGATATCAGAATATTGCACATTTCGTTACCTCACATGGACAGCAATGCACTGCTATCCAGCAGAGTTCAAAGAGTGTGGCGTGAAGAGTAAGAGTGGATACACTGATATTATAATGACATATAATATCATTAGCACATTTCCCCAAATTTACAAATTGAAATGTAAAACTTTAGTTATGTATCTATCAATGAAAGTCATGCATACTCTATGATGGATTTGAATTATCAAAGCTTAACAAGTATGAATTAACAAAAAACCTTTTTTGTATAAGTTGGTGGGGGGGTATTATTACAGATTTGTTAGCATTTTCTGTTTGTTTTGATGCAATTTAAAATACAATAAAAAAAATCTGAGACAATCTTTTATGTAAAAACTGTGTATACATAAAATGAATTCATACTTTTATTAAGCAATTGCAATAATGCACTAAAATATTAAGCAGCTCAACTATTTTCAACATTAATAACAACAAGAAACGTTATTAAAAAAAAAAGATGTCTGAAGGATCATGTGACACTGTAGACTGGAGTAATAATGCTCTCAAATGCAACTGAATGTGTTGCTAAGTGTTGATGTAATATCAAAACCAGACTGTGATTGTGTTAAATCCTAAATTTTTGTACTGATCCAACACTAACGCAACCTTATTCTCCTAAATGTTCATCTCAACATTAAAAACTAGCTTTTGCAACCAAATTAAACACTCTGCTAGTCCCATAAATGAGCCTGAATAACTGACTTTTGCTCAATTACACAGCTAATTAATTCCCATGCTATTGCTACATACAACTGTTCTTAAACACTGTTAATCACACGGCTAAACGTGTTCAAAGCGACTGAATGCGTAAGTTTGATTACTATGCTATAAACTGGAAACAGCTTCCCGCAGATGCCCTCAGCCAACAAACTTCAGCTGTAAACAACTATTCCAGTTCAGACGTCAACATCTTATGCTGCTTTGCTACTTTTGCATCATTCGTACGTGAGAGAAAAAGCAACATCAACATTTTACCTAGCGCTTGTCAGCCACCAGATGCCAAGCCACCATATGCCAAGCTGACGGAAACTGTGGCAGTAATATAAAGTGCTGACGTTGATTGGGCCACTAATACAGGCAAAACACAAGTAAATGGGACCACCGCGGGCGGATTAAGAATTTTTCCGGCTTGTTAATGTGTTGCATCCACTTCACTGACCACCATGGGTGAGTCATTTGCAACAAATAGCCATCTCCCCATCAGGCCATGATACGTCAAGTCACAGTGAGACATTTAGAAATGTACATCCTTTAGTCGTTTTATAGCAGCGGGCTTCTAACCAGGTGCCCAGGAGCACATGTTGAATTGAAGTGGTGCTTTGCTGTCGATATGCACAAACAAATTGATCTGATTCTAAAGAACTCTGCAGGATGGAGAAGTGAGATACAGATACTAGATATTCAAGCTGTGTGTTTTACATTTCATTTCTATTTCAAGTGAGCCTCCGAATCTTCTTTAGAAAGCAAGTAAATATCAGACAATTTTTTAACAAATTTATCATACTTTCCATTAAACTGCCATGGTTAGTGGAATTATTACTATTAAAATTGCACAAATTTATATGGAATTACGTAAAACCACTAACCCCAAATATTTAACATTAGTAACTAGGGCTGGGTAAAAAAACATTGATTTGTTGATTTTAATCGATTCTCTTTTTTAAGAATCGATTAGTTTCACCTGTCAGATAATAAATGGAACATTGTAGTGTGCCTTCCATCCAATGAATTGCAATAAGCTTTGTGATTTGTTACTTCTGATATGAAACAAATCTCAGATTTTGTAACAATATTCAAATATTAAATGCCGTTTTGGCGCCGTTTAATGTGGAGTGACAAATCACTGTGAACGGATCACCTCCTATGCTTTATAGCAGTTACAGCATGAAATAAACATCTGAAGGTATGTTAAAAGAAAGAGTACAACTTAGCGAAATCAGTCTCCTGTCTCATGTAATCTCAACGCAGAATGACGACAATATCTTATAAACAATGTCACGTAAGGTCACATTTACCACAGAAAAACATATTCGGTGAACATGACCTCATTAGTCAGCTAGAAAAATAATCTCTAGAGAGGAGCATTTTTCTAAATATGGACCATGTAACATACTCATTATATATATATATATATATATATATATATTATATATATATATATATATATATATATATATATATATATATATATATATATTTTTTTTTTTTTTTTTTAATGTTCTTCAATATTTAATTTGTTTTAATAAATAAATCTGTCAAGTTTTTGTGACAACCACCATTAAAATGTTTATATTTCAAAAAACTAATTGGAGTAGAAATATAATTGAAATAAAATGTTATTTAAAGTTAAATTTAGTATTATAACTTTAATATTACAAAAACTTAGTATATTTTACTTTAAGTGTTTATATACAAATCAGCAAATTTCAACTGTCAATATTATTGAATCTCATGTAGGCTAAATTTTACAGCATTAGTTGAGAGATTTGTTTTTCCTTGAGAAAATTTGCCATGTCCTGTACATGACATATATCCAAAATAATTAATATTGAATCTAATTTAATCTAATCGGAATCAAATCGAATCACAAGCTTGTGAAGGATAAACGTATCAAATTGTGAAATTTGTGTCAAAACCCAGCCGTGTTGGTAAATCATGGGGATGCTCATTTCGGTGAATTTTCCCGATTGACAACCATAGCTTGTTATCCGGACATTAATAATTAACTGATAAGATTTGAAAAATTAATTAGTATTAAAGAATAGAATGGACGTGTGTCTGTGACCCATTAAAAATATACCTGCAGCACTTCTGAGAACAAAGAAAAATGTAAAATGAATAGACAAAATATTTTTCACGTAAATAATTAACAATTTAAGATGTCAAAATTAAAACACACACTGAATCCTTCTATGCGCTTTCAGGAACTGCTTGTTTTTTCAAACATAAAAATAAATAGCAGGCCTATTTCAGTGCACAACTTTGTTTTTAGTTTGTTTTTAATGCGTCGACATGCTGTGGGGCATTGTCTGCAGTGAAGCCTGTTCCATGGCAGAAAACACACATTTCTCCAGTGTTAAGCACTGAAGTCAGTCAAAGACATATCTGTTGATTTCATGAATGCAATGGCCAATCAGAGGTCTTTAAATTGTGTTGCCTTATTACTTCAGTGAAAGTGGAGCAGGTGTTTGTGCAGCGAAATGTGTCGGTAGGCACTTGTGGTTGCACGTATTGAAACACCCCTGTGACTTAAATATGCATATTTTTGATTTAACAATGCAGCAAACTTGAAAAAAATTTAAATTAAAAGTAAATAACTGATAGTATTGATCGGTCCAAATTCTTACTTTTGGTTAACAGTTTAACAATCAATATGAGCATCCCTTGTAACACAACGCAAGCTGTTTGTGCTATGGACAATGAATGATATTGCAAATCAAGTGCAACAACAGACTTACATTTGAGGAAAGGCCCTAGTCATATTTGGAAACCAGAATATGTTAAGCTCATTTTTAACAGAAGATGTGGCCAATGCCAAGCTATCACAGTTTTATTGTAATGGGAACAACAACAGCAGCCCTATGGCTTTTTAGGTTACTATTTACCATGGTTAGCAAATATTCAAAATGTTTACTCCGATACAAAAAAAATATTGTCAACAATCAGAGCTGCCAAGGCACTTTTCTATTTCAGGAACTCTTAAGAAACTGTGTGTGTGTGTGTGTGTGTGTGTGTGTGTGTGTGTGTACGTTTCATACACAGCTCACTGATCTTCGCCTTTAGCAAGCGAAAAGAATGAGAGATGTGGAGCAGAAAAAAAGAACAGTGCGCTCAAAAGTGTAAAATCTACGCTCAAAGAGATGCGATCATATGTG
The DNA here is from genome assembly GCF_023724105.1 of Carassius gibelio. Classification (NCBI taxonomy): domain Eukaryota; kingdom Metazoa; phylum Chordata; class Actinopteri; order Cypriniformes; family Cyprinidae; genus Carassius; species Carassius gibelio. The sequence continues at coordinate 26,546,533 of NC_068376.1, forward strand.
AGGTGAAATCTACAGTAGAGCTTAGGCAAATGTCAGTGTGGAAGACTGAAATGCTTTCAACATGGGTTTATGCCTGACACTGCTATTCCAACAATAAATGGAGGTAAGAGAAGGGCAAAAACTTCGTAAAAGTTCTACATTCTCGTTGGCACTTTTATGACCTACCTTTACAAGAAACAGAGTCAGTACTTTAAAATATATATCTGCTGCTAGAATCAGAATACATGCCTAGTAATGCAAGCTGTCATATTAGAAGGAATGGCTAAAAATACCTGCTAAAAAACGATTATTTGAAGGTGATTATTTTCTTGTTGACAGACTAGTGTTCTGTCAGTTTACACAGTTGTTTCACAATAAAACCAAAAACTCTAATGTTTTACATAAGAATTTGCCCTGCCAACTCATTGTCTCTGGGTTTATGTAACTGGTACACCCACAAAACACACACATACAGAAACAGGTCAGGCCGGTTTGTCTTAGCAGGCCTTGTACAGTCGTACACTGAGGTATACAAAGCCAGTTGGCTTTAAAATGTGACAAGGTATTTACAAGAAATGTCTCAGTGTACATTAATATTCAGTATATACATAGCTGCATTCTGAGGTCATGTTCAGAATGGAATGCTAGAATTTTTCTTCCTGTATACAGCATACTACAGGTTAAAGTAAAAAAAAATTATATATTAAAAAGCATGTATTATGAAAATATTTCATACATGAGTATGCAAACCACACACTGTGCTGTATTGCGGTAGTTAAATGTTTTTGTTCTTAAATGTTTTTGAAAAAAATGCATCTATTTAAATGACAATTTTTTTTATGTTTGAAAAAACACAGAATATTCTGGAAGCATAAAATGAATCATGGTTCATTAATTCAATATATCAACCGAGTTTCTGTCAATAAAATAAAAAAATCATATGATCATAAAAATAAAATATCAGAGGAATTTTCTTTTAGCCAAATATTATTATTTGGGTTAACAGTTCCATATTGTACTGATAACAGTAAACATACTAGATACTTAAGAAATGTCATGAGAAGTTTGGTAGTATGCTTTTATGGGCACAGTCACAATGTGTATTGTTGTGCAACGGCACACATATAAAACCCTGTTCCATTTAAAACTATTTATATATTCACAAACACTAGGAAATTCTAGGAAATACAGCTATTTTGTTTTATTTCCTTTTTTAAGTATGTACTATATAGCATATACACACATGAATGCTGATCGTATCATGTTGCCATACATGCAGCACACACAATTCTGTAGCCCTACATATACACGCGCAGTCGCGCACACACTCATTATGAATATCATAAAAAGAGGCTCCATCTTTTCAGCACCACTGGCCTCTGACTCACCCGGTGGGGACGTAACCCAGAGCAACACCCACAATGTGGAGACCGCTTAACTTGGAGAAGGACTGAGCTTTCCATAGGATCAAACATGCATACATGAAAGGGATTTAGAAATCCTGTGTCTAAAATAAAAAGTGACATTAAAATCCCTTTTGAAAGAAACCGAGAGGGAGACGGACAGATAGAGAGAGAAAGTTCCTGAAGCGGAGAGCTCGGCTGCCTCTGTGGTCTGCCACTTCAAATCAGATGGCAGCATCTGATGGCTCAATGGGAATGCTGCCCAATAATAGAAACAGTTTGGCGACAAATACAGAGGAAAGAGGGCAAAGAAGAGAACGGGGGAGAAACGAAGGAATAACAAGGGCAAGGCAGACCGTCTGAAAGCCACTGGCCTCAGGGCCTATCATTTTCTCTTCCGCTCTCTTTTCTGGTTTAGAAAGTTGAAAGGTGCAGGAAAATGCTACATTCTCTCACCCCAAGAATGAAGTCGCTGCCAGGGGCCTGTGTAGATCTCCAAATGTGATCTCTAAAAGGTGCTTTGAGTCAAAGTATTGCTAAAATTTGTTTAAGTACCATAATAACTTCGGAGAGTCCACTGAAGTAAAAGAGGTTGGCTCTAATGACACGATGAAACCTGATAGAACCATCAGATGTGTGAATCGATCACAATAAGATCTGAACATCAGGACACTAGTCTCAAATCACCTGGTGCGCTGGTCTAAAAAAAATTAAAAACTCCATTCTTTTCATCATTTGGATTGCCACCACGACATTTTTAGAAACAATGAAGAAATTTGTTTTGGTTTAGAATACATTATGTTGCCATAGACGTACATCTTTTAACAACAACAGGTTTTAAGAAGAGGACATGGGTGTATTTCATGAGGATATATGATATGTTGGGTCCAAAAAGCTTCTGGATTCTTAAGTCATACTTAATATATGAATGTCATGGCATTGGAAACAAAACAGCAAACCAAGCAGCATCTGTTTATATTCTGATCTGTATATCTATTATTTATAATTTTAGAATTGCAATGACATTTGTACATTTTCAAAGTGTGGCATAGGTGTCCAAATGCTTCTCCGAGGTCAGTTTATGTGTATAAATATGCAGATATAAGATGGTATTTACATTGTCAGAAATAAAGGCAGACCTCTTCAAAGCGCTGTCCATCTTCAAAAGGTCTGGATGAAAAAAGATTAACCTTTCATGCTCCGTCATGCTTGTGTTTTTATTTAAAGGTTATGTTTAATGATGCAGTTCCTTTTATTGGGATCTTAAACCACCATTAACAAGTGTTAATTGCCTAATACTCAATAAAACTTTTGTTAGAAATGGCTCCATCGCTGAGGGAGGGTCGCATTAAGGGTCGAGATCTTGTTAAAGACTCTGTCCCATCTGCATAATCACCATAACAGCAGATGGGATGATTAAAGAGACAATTCACCTTAAATGAAAATTCTCACTATTTACTCCCCCTCATGTTGTTCCAAGTCTGTGCGACTTGGATATTTTGATCTGTTAACAAATAGCTTCACAAGACTTTAACTACTGAGCATGAGTCATATGGACTACTAGCCTGACATTAACTGGTTGGAGATATTTCAAAACATCTTTTTCTGAGTTCCACCGAAGAACAACATTTTGAGTTTCAGGGTGAGGGACTGATTAAGAATTGTCAATATTTGGGTGAACTACTTCTATAAACTTCTCTGCAGTTTGCTGACAGAAGAAATGTGGCAATTCTGGTGAATGTCTTGAACGCACCTCCAGCAGAGGGAAGTGTAGATTTATTCAGTCCGTCTGTAAGGTGTCTGTGGAAAAGATTACTTACAAAGAAGTATGTGACCTATGTAGTCATTGCTCATGCCTCATTCAGGTTAGACTGGTTTCAAATGAATGATGGACTGCAGACATTCTTGAGGACTGTTTGAAACAAACAGAAACTCTTTACTGACGGAGTGTGAAACTTTCCACGGTCCAAATCCAAGTCGGATTTCAAAAAAACAACTCTTCGGTGGGTTTCCCTAATGAATTGGCCAAATTACACTTGGCAAATCAGTACAATTAGGCTGATTTTGAGTTCATCTGACTGTGATCTTACATTAGACCTGTTCTTGCATTCAAAAACAGCACAATGAAAAGACAGATTAATAAAATGTGGGCTATTTTTTTATTCAACACGCCTTCTTAAATGGAATGCTGATGGCGGGATGCTCAAACGTGAGACAGATGCAACTAGCCTCACCAAATAGAGACAGTAATATTTGTACAGAAAGATACATGGTATTAGCAGGTACATAACATTAGTAGCCAAAGGAGTGCTGGTGCATCTAAGGAACATCCATTAATGGTTTATGGATGAAATAATCCTGTCCACCACAAACTTAATTAAATATTAAGATCCATATAAAACAACGTGATGCATCATTTATCACAACCTAAGGGCAATTTCTGCTGAGCTCAGTAATTGTTTGAGACAACATTAAGGACGGTTTGATTGAACGTGTACCTATGGTGTGGAACTTTGCGGCAGTCAGCCGTGTCTAAAAGAAAGCAGGGTCTCTGAAAACAAACCTTACAACAAACACACACACACACACACACACACACACACTCCTACACAAACCATCAGAGAATAAGTCCAGATACTTGACAGCACATGATGCAACATCCAACAACATCAACTTTAGGAAGACAAGGAAAAAAAAATCCGGCTAAGCTGCATACTAATCAGCATGAACAGTATTTTTCTTACTTTATAATAGTAAACTCATTATATATCCATCTACCATTCCAAAACTAAGATAAAAAAAAATTCTTCAAGCCCACATCCAAGTCAATACGCCTCAAGTACACTTTCAATGTAAGTTTATGACTTTATTTGCACATTTTATCGCCCACCTGGTAAAAAAATACAAAATAAAAAAACAAGTCCAATTGCTGAGAAAACTAAAAGCACACTAAAAGCCTCTACAAACATCACGATTTGAAGTATCATTTATGATGTTATTAATAGTAGTATTCATTTTTTATTATTATTATTATAGTAGCACAAACAATGTGACATGAGTTACATGCTAAAATGTAATATTTCAGGGCAAGCACAAAAAAGTAAATACTAAATAAATAGTTGTAATATTTTTATATATATATAATTTAATAAATAAATGTTAAAGTAGTAAGCAGGGTAAAAAGGAGTTAAGAGATATGATATCATCAGTTAACACCATAAATGTTAAGAAGTCAAGTCCATGGCTACATATCAATCTAGCTGTATTTATATAACTATGTCGATAAATAGAAAATGACATGATATCCTCGGTGGTCCCATCTGTCGATGTAGCTTATATCCTACCACTTAGTCTGTCAATCCTACACTGGCTTGCCATTTTTGACCCATTTATGTCCAGCTCTTAATATGTATGACCTTTGTTGCCCTTCAACGTCATCCTTGTTATCGGTCTCTGTCATGTTTAGGGACACGGCCATTCTGGATTACTGCATGCAAGCAGAAAGCAATGTCCCTGTGAGGACGTCTGCATGGGGGGTTACGTAATGCTCTATAATCCTCATATACTCCGTACGTGTATCTGTGTGCTAGAATGAAAAAGAGCGTGTTTGACAGTGAGACAGAGAAAAAGCGCATGTCAAGGGTCAGGAAACTGCCCACACCCGTCAATTTGTCTCCTTGTTCTACAGTGCTATTTATGCCTTTAAGGCCACTGGCATAATCTTTATATTAAAATACTTTCTCTTGTCCCTGTTTAGCGTACAGAGATACCACTGAGTGCTAAAAATAAACAATTGATCCCCAACAAGCAGAAAACATTTTCCTAACATTGCAATTTGGTTACATCATAGCAAAACATTTTTAAAAATGGCCATGAAAACAAGCCTACACCCAAGATAAAACAGAAATTAATACAGTAAGTACTGCTTACTGATTAGGAAACTCTAAAAAATTAAAGGAATAGTTTACGCAAAAAAAGAAAGTTTGCTGAAAATTTACCCACACTCAGGTCATCAAAGATGCATGTTTGTTTAATCATCAAAACAGATTCAGCATTACATCACTTGCTCCCCAGTGGATCCTCTGCATTGAATGGGTGCCGTCAGAGGAAGCATTACTTTGGATTATGGACTGTATTTTGGCTGGAAGCAATGATTTTAAGTTAAAATGCTACAAGCAAAGGGGTTGCTTCTTACAACAGAATGCTTTGTAAAAAAAAAAAAAAAAAAAAAAAAAAGATAGAATAAATATGTTTGGCATCTAAAGGCTTGCATTGCTTCTGATTGGAATCAAAACTAGGAATTGATAAGAATCAGAATAGATAAACTAGTGGTGCAACAGATCACAAAACTCATGGTTCGGCTCATATTACGGATTTTGAATCACAGTTCGGATCATTTTTCAGATTAGCAAAAAAAATTTTTTAAACGAGTAAAAGCTTACGTTAAGTACTTCTATAACACAGCAAAAACTCCTAGCTTAATTAATAAAGTTAGTAATAAAACAAGAACAATTACACAAATTACAAGCATAGATGAATGCAACAAAACAAAGTTACAAATAAAGTCAGTAACAGTAGCATTCAGGTGCAGAAATGTAATAATTAAGTGTAAAATAACACAATAGTGCTCAATGCACAAGTTAAATACAGATTAATCTTTGTTAGAGCTGTGGTGTTATTTGATTAGCAGACAGAAACAGGTATTTATTTGCTGCTGTCTCTTTAAGACCAAATGCACAGAGCTAATACTGACACACATCAGTTTTTTTTCTTAGCTGTTTACATTCACTTAAGACATAACCGACTGTGTTTACTAGAATACTTGCCAAAACTGGTATTTTAACAGAACTTGGTGTGTATGTGAAAAAGGAATCAATTGCTGTTCATGCAATCTCTCTCTTTCTGCATGTGCGCTTCGGGTGTGCGGCAGCTCTATTATGTGTAAACTTAACAGCTAATCTGTGAATCACATGCGTGCTGAACCGTGCAGCATGATCCGTATGGATCACAGATCATCTACAAACGTTCCATTGCACCGCTAAGAAACAGAATTGGAATCTATCAAATTTAAACAATACCCAACCATATGGTGACACACTTCAACATCAAGTCACAATCGCAAGCACATTCATTTAGTTGCTGTGGTTTATCTCAGCATGTGTGGGTTGACGCCGACTCGATGCTATCTGATTATGCATGCATGCATTCTACAATACACCGAGTACACAGAGACTGTATCATCCTCATTTCCATTATGTCATGATTATTTACATACGCACACGTCATCACAGACTTCCCCTTGCCAGCATGACCAAATGTTCAGACAGCCAACTGTTGTTCAACTCCTGTAGTGTGCAGGGCTCTGTGAGAAGGAAATGTTACGCCAGCGGGACCGACCTGGCATTGTGCCTGTTTCTGTGTTAACTAAAACTAGCAAACTCTGATTCTAGGGTTTGAACTTAATTTTTTTTTTGATTATTCTATTCTATGTCTTTTGTATTTTTCCATGGGCTAATAGATTAAAATAATTCAATCTTTTTTTGTGTATATAGTCAAATTTTATGTCTTGGTATATTTTCTTTTCCCATTTAAAATGAAAGAAAAAAGATAAAATGAATGATATATTTCTCTATAATGAACACATTAACAGGCAGCTCTAACTTGTTCAGAATATGCTTATGGGTAAAAAAAAACAGCAATAACATATAAATGCTTTCGGAATGAGGTGCATGGCTATAGAAGATCCCATATCCAGCCTTTCCTTTTTGGGAATAGAGCAAAAAAAATAAACTAAACACAATCCACGCTTCCCCTATTGATTAGTCAATCATGCCTCAATTCCCTCATTAGAGATTCCTTTTACCTTTTGGTCACCACATTTGCCTTCTCAAGGGTGCGTGTTGCATCTCTTAGATGCACTTTGCAAGCACACTTTTTTGCATTTCTTTCTTTCTCATGGTTATGCGGCTCGTGTCAGATGTTAGGAGTGGTGTACATTTTGCATTTAGCGCGTGTTGTTATTGTATGGAAGGAAATTCCAGACTATCTTCAAAAGAAAGTTTTCAATTGTGTTTTCCATATGTGGACACAAATTCTGACATAATGCAAAAGCAAGTGTAAAAAAATAATGCACAGTGACTGACAAATTTCAAATGGAAGAGCAAAGTCCAATTGCAGCTGTATTTCCCATGTTTTACGAGATATGAGCCTGTCATATTTAAATAGCAATATTAATTACCACGTCTGCTTTTTCACTCTCTATAATGCAAGACTTGAAATTGCATTTGGATTATGTCACAATTCATGCATCCAAATAATGTAAATTCCAATGGAAAATACAATTTGCAATTGCTTTTGAAAATAGTCTGGAAAATCCTTCAATATTATTATTAACTAAAACTTAAATTTAAACTATTAAAATCGTTTTTGCTCACAGCCAAGTTTAAGTAAATAAAATATGTTTGAGTTGAAGTAATAAACTAAAACAAAAATAAATTAAATTGAAACGAATAAAAATTACACAAAAACTGAAGCACAAGATTACTAAATTTTAAACATAAAAATTAAAACAAAATATATAAAAGCTAATTTAAACATAGTAATAAATACTATAATAGAATATAAAGTAAAACTAAAATATCACTGTGGAGCATAAAAAAAGACTGAATGTCCAAGTTGCTCTTCTTGATACAATGAATGGTGATTATATTCAATGTAGAGGTCTTCACAGTGCACCCGAGACCCGTCGACCCCGGACCCGAACCGGGACCCGTACGGGTTCGGGTCTATATTTTAAATCATCAGCCGGGTCCGGGTCGGGTCTGAATCTATTACCTCGGGTCCCGGGTCTGTTTAACATTGTGTGTAATACCCGTGCGATCGCCGATCGGAGTCATCGGACTCGGAGAACATCCGGCCGTTTTTTGTAACTTGCAACTTGTAAAATTAGGAAAAGAAAAGAGTGAGCCAAAAAAAGTGATCTCTCTCTCTCTCTCTCGCAGACTCGAGTTAATACAAGTGCACACACGGTAATGCTTGCAGACTTGACACACTCATGTTTAATATATTTCAAATCAGCAACACAATCTGAGGTGAACTGTCACATGAATGTTTTCTATACGCTCAAATTGCGTTAAGGCATTTTAGGTTGATAAAGCTAGCACGCATGTGCAGTCATGTTTCTATGGCAAGCAGTGAGGGACACTTCGACCGCCAAACCGCGTTTTGCATTTTCTCCCATTTTTATAATATTATAAATGAACCGTTTAATCTTAAAGTTTTAGTGGTTCAGATTCAGACTCGATGCAGAGCAGAGAGCACAGACAGAGATCAGATGATAGTAAATAAATAACGTCAGCGGCCATGGCATTGCACGAGCGATCGTTATTATAGTTCAAAAGGCAAACAGTGTAAGTTATTAAGCGAATTAACTCGAGTCAGAATGTACATGTGCACAGTAGCATTTGTCATCCGTCACCGTGACATCAAGTGGACTTCTGAAGCTGAAATAATGAGTGGATTCAGCTTGGACTTGGAATAACGAGAGGAATAACATGAATAACTTTCTTGACGGAGGATTGTAATGCTTCACAGGCAGTCAGGTACAAGGAAGAGAGACCACGGCTCTTTAAATTAGGTAAGACAAAAAGCTGTATTCTTCGCAACAGGTTTATTGACTTGTAATAGCAATTTAAGGTGGAATATGTCAACGTCGGGTCCAGTCGGGTCTGTGTCTTCCCGGCAGGTTCGGGTCCAGATTGCAAATAATATACGGGTCCGGGTCGGGTCCGGGTAGGCATTTCTCGGATCTACACGGGTCCGGGTCCAGCTTTTGAAATAATAGACGGGTCCGGGTCGGTTCGGTGTGGTACATTACGGGTCTCTGTCGGGTTCCGGCAAGAATTTTTGGACCCGTGAAGACCTCTAATTCAATGTAAGGGAAAAAGGCAACTTAGATGTTCGTCCTTTGTGTTTCATACAAGAAAAACACTGAAAGACATTGAAACAACAAGATATAGTAGGAAAAAAAAAAATTGACCCATTTTCAATTATTATATGATGCTAAAAGAAACCATCACCACATTAACATACAAGTACAACTGCCCAAACAGAAAATTTGGCACCTTCCACCCTCCTGGCTGCTGTAATTTATCTTTTTCTTAATTTGCTCTCTACTGGAAAGTGATTTTTAAAAAAACATGCTATTGGTGCAATAACATTTGCCAACATCTCTCATTACACCTCTGTAGACCAGCTTTCCCCCATTATTATTTACTTCAAGACTCCAAAAAGAGTTTACTGGTTTGTGGGGAACAGTCCTTCATACACCCAGCATCTCCTCCCTCAATCACTGACCTTGTTCTGCAGCATATCTGCCATTTGTTACACGGCCACACCCCTGTAACGCACATCTACATAAATAACATCACCATAAATCATTCTTGTCCATGAAACATAAGCCCCTCCTACAAATCTGCTGTCTTAACATTGCCAAATATGAAAACCAGTGACAGCGTCAGCACATATGGCAACCGACGAACACACATGCAACAAGCACAATCCGTCAGTTTTATCCACACTAATACTGGTAATTAACGACGGGACAAAAGGCCACCACATGTGCCCTTTTGGAGGTGATACAATATAATCCTTTGTGCCATAAACACAGCTGGTATGCAGTCGAGCCTAACACCCTAAAAGGTTCCAGTACAGAACACTGATAGATTTGGACATTTCGCATGAATTACTGAGACACTGTACATAATGAGCAATCACCAGACACCAATAACTAGGAACTTTTGGCAACTTTCATTATATGCAAGTAAAATGGTTTTCACCTTGTATTATCAGGAATATTTCATAGGCGAGCGAGCAACTCCCATGGTGCGAGGTATCTGACTGCAGCTCATGTGAATTTCTGTGCAAGGATGACTTCATCAGCGATGAATACATTGGGTTTTCAATCAGGCCTTTGACAAGCTACTGTACTTGACAGTTCATTCGGTCGACGTGCACCTGCCAGCAAGAGGGGATGAGCATCTTGAAAGAACAGGAACAGGAAGTTACAAGTGAAGAGGGTGAATAGAAAGATAAGCAGTTGAAAGGGAAGAGAGAAGTGCTAATAAAGAAGAGTGGAGAAGTGGGCTTCAGACACTGAATTCTTGGGTCCTAATTGTCAGGTTTTTGCTTTGCCGCAGACGCACATACTCTATATTGACGAACTCTCAATGCTCTTTCTTACACCAATACTGTTGATTGCAGAAGGCTGCTAGTGGTTAAATTAAGCTAATTAGTGCATTCTTGACGTGCAGATTTTTTTCCCATAGCCTGAACACAATACCACAAGGTCCTTCCCTTCCATCACATACTGAGGCTTCAATGATAATTAGAGGTTACAGAGACATTCTGTAAAAAGGGGGACAAACAGTGTCTCTCTCGATTCCACAGTGGTTTACCATAATGCACACCAATGCTACATACACTTGTCCTTCATTAAGGAAATAAGCTGGAATGGTGCCTATACATTGTTCATTAGCATGAAATATAGCGAGCAGCAAACAGCACAATATGATGTGCATTGTTTAACAACTTTAAAGTAAGTGCTGATTCACAGTTTAGATATGCAACTGGATCATTTATCAAAATAAATGTGCATGCTGGGGAATATTTGATAAAACTTTTAACTAAAGCTTCAATAAGCTCATTAAAGTCAAAATAACACAATGCCCTGGTGTGCAATCCATTTAAAACAGTCTAACGCTGTTATTGGTCTAATTCTGAATCACAGAGCTTCAAGGCCTCCATCATTTTTTGTATTTATATGCCTTTAAGGCTCTCATGAGGTGATATTCCATGCAAGGAATGACTTAATTTAGCCCAGACGAAAGGTTGAATTAACCTTTCATATGTTCGAATTAACCTTTCATATGTTAGAATCAAAAATTCGCTGTTTGGACAAACACAATGCAGTTTCTCATTATATGAATGGTGGAATTGGAGCCTCTGGCTGATTTCCATTTCAAAGAGCTCAAACTGTTGCTGCAACTGCAATACTTCACTCCTAGAGAAATGAAACTATAACAATTCAGGACCACTATGTATCAGAATTGCTGTGAATTCCCACATTGACGCTGGCTCTGAAAAACAACAACAATTGCATGCAGCCCACCTACATTAGAGGCGAGAGGTTTGAGCAATGCCGATGACACGCTGCATTCAAGTCCTCCTGGGAAGTTCCTGTTTCAGAAAATGTGATATGATGCATTTATTTAAGTGATTTCAGCCAGAATAAAATGGACTCACTGGACAATTACATGTTTCTTTCTCTCTTTCATTTCCCGCCAAAGACAAAAAGGATTTAATCGCTAATGCAACATAATGAAAAGCAAAAGATCTTTGCATTTATCATTCTCATACTTAATGTTAATTCGAATCTAACATTATGGAGAATATCTACAACAGGCTGTGAATTACACCACAGAAAATCTATTTAGCTAATTCAAAAGTTAGCAAAAAACAGTAAAACAATGACGCAAGGTACTGCATACCATAAACGTGAAATAGAAATGTTTTTGAAAGTATACAGTAGACATGACTTTGTCACTTTGCTCAAAGCTGTTAAAACATACATTGTAACTTGAGATTAAAGTAGTTAAATTACTTATCAAAAAACTTATCTGTACAATGTCACATCCAGCATTTCATATAATGTCGTAAATTTGTGACACTGGTTAACCCAAATAGCTTTATTATCCTCATAGTGACATCAGAAATGGACATAATGGACAGTTTGCACAAAGAAAAATCCATTCATAGGAATTGTGTCAGTACCATATAATCATGAAATAATCTGTCTAGACCTAAAAGAAATTTGTAATCTTAGTAGTACATCTTTGTTTGCGAAATAAACAAAGATTTGTCATTTAACCCCAGCAAAATGTCTAGACTTCAATTAAGTGCTTTACTGTAAATGCAATTTTCTTTCAAAAAATGACTGTGGTGACCAATATATGCAGTCAAAGAAGCTTATCTTGCTTTAACCATTAGGGAAAGCTTGAGGAATCAATTTAACATCACTTGATTAAAGTAACTGTACACACAATTAGTTTATTTGACCTTCTGCGGGAAAAAAGTACTGCAACTTTGTTCAGATTTGGACTGACAAATTACTACAGCCACAAATAACCATAGCAATTCTCCAATGACAAAAACCTCACTAGACTACAGGAAAGCAAAGGTAGATGAGATGGAGATGAAGCAGCTGGTGGACAGAGCACTGCTGTGTTTGTGCCTGTGGCAAAGACTGCAGCATCATTTCCTGCTATTAGCTGATCCTCAGTGTGTATAGGCTTTTCACTCACTCCATCTATTATTCACACACTTTGAATTCCATACGAAGCCCGGACATGGGAGACACACATGCATTTATACACACAATCCCTACATACTACTGTGCTAAAAAAACCACAACACAGGATACGGTACAGTACTTTTTAGGTGAACAAAGTCCATGAGCATTTCAAATGAGATTCTCTTTGTGCAGCTGGAAAAAGAGCTAGACAAAAGCAAAACTAAACACCAGCATTATCTTAAAAGTAGATTTGGACACATGCAAACCCATTTACACAGGGCTGGGAGCTAAAAAACACTTTTTATACATGTGGAAAAACTCATTCACGAACTAGAATAGTTTGCTTTTTGAACAAATGACTAATGAATTGTTCATATATTCACAAATACTCTCAATCTCATGAATTATTTGCTTCAGTTTGTCCACTCACTCATTGAAATTATGTGATTTAGAAACAAATTACTGTTAGTGATAAACTGGTCAAAAACACCTTCAAATCCATCTCAAGATTGTGCGTTTCTGGCTTAACTATACTCTTATAAATAACACAAACAAGCTAATGAATTGGTCAAACAACTCACAAATAAACAAATGATTCTCATGATCTAATGAACTTCTTAAAACAATTATGAATCAGTCCCAAAACTCTCGAATAATTTTTGAACTCCTTAGTTATCAGTTTGAATCAAACTCCAAATGACCGGTTAAAAAAAATACTCATAAATTTATCTTAAACACATGAGTTATTGGTTTAAACCTTCCAAGACTCATCTACTCATCATAATAACATCAAACAAATAAATTAAATTAACACTTATAATATAATAAATTGTTCAAAAAAAAAAAAACATACACACACAATGGTTAGAATCAGACCAGGTAGTTTGTTTAACATACAAATTACACTGGGTTAATAAAAATAATCACAATTCAGTTTCAAATTTAATTAAAAAACAAATGACTCTTTTGATCTAATAAATTGAATAAATCACAAATAATTCTTGAACTCATGAGTCATCCATTTGAATCAGTCTAACAACTCTAATGAGCTAATGATCTGGACAGAAATATCCACAAATTAGTCTCACACTCAAACATGCACAACGCTCACATAGACTCACTGTGCAAAAGATGGCACACAACCTCGTATGCATCCTAAAGGCCAGGGCCTTAGCTGCCGCTGACGGGCATGCTCACCCAATCCCAGATACTGTTCATTTATTCAACAATCAACCATCCAGTTAATGCTATCCTTCTGTACCCTCTCCTTCTCTCCATGGCTACAACTCTCACATCTAAATGTTAATAACCTCCTCCTATCTCCATAACTACTCTGACATGTTGTGCCTTTCCACTTCTCTTCCTAAGAGAAGTGGAAAGGCACAACATGTCAGAGTAGTTATGGAGATAGGAGGAGGTTATTAACATCAATACTCATTCGACCCATCAATAACGCCAAGATATTCGGTGTCCATGGTAACGATGTCCTCCTCCCGATTTTCTTCATGCCCTCATACACCAGTAAGGCCTGTCTAAAGTAAAGGTGAACCACTTGCTATGATCAATACACACTCCAACAGTGAGTGTCCTTAGAAATAACACTCATGCTTTTATAAGATGTGTGTGGAGTGTGGAGTGTTTTCTACCCACCAACCCTAAGGCAAACGCCGTGCCTCTGACATAAAGGCACTTAAAGCACAGTACAAGTCAGAGCCAGGGCATGTGGTGCAACCACTATGAGACAGAGAACAAAGAATCTTCTGAATGCAGTTCGGCAAAGTATTTGCCCATGCTCTTAATGTTCTATGAAGAAATTACACAGCCAGTCTTAAAGGGACAGGTCAACCCTGAGGTGCCATACTGGGATGATTTTTTCTTCGGTGGAACAGAATAAGAGACGTTTTACAGAATGTTCACACTGTTCACTCTGGGGCTGTTGAGTTCCGAAAAATTTAATTAATTTTTTTTTAACTTTATTTATAGGCACCTTACAGGAAACTCAAGGAAAAGGCACTTTTCAATAATCAGATTCAATACTCCCATGTAAGTTCAACTAAATAGGAACATTATGTGAGCATTAACTCACCATCTTGTCGTTCCAAACCTTTATGACTCAGTTTCTCAACAGATGATATTTCAAACAACACTGAGAGGCAAAATATTACTTTTTAGTCACATAACATTGGTTAATGGAAACGCTGTCACTTCGCAATACTTTTTTATCAACATTTATAAAATATCGCCAAAGTTTTGCACAAATCTGTAATGGAAACGCTCCTAATGAAAATTACACACACTTGTATTGAAAATAATATGAGTTGATAACCTCACTATAAAAACCCACAGGAAAACCTCAAGGCAACCTATGGCGAATTAGTCCTCTGTCCCCATCCACTTTTGTTGTGTAGAAATGAACAACGTGAACATTATGCATTCATAAACAAATCAATAAACAACCCAATAATAAACGTTCGTGTTCCACGACAGAAAGTAATTCACACGCCTCTTTAAATAAGCTAAAGATGGTGTGTAGTAGACTACACGCGAAGACTATTTATTTTGTGGTGAGCTGTCCCTTTAAATGTAAGCCTCGAAGATACAAGACGCGCTGTGAGCCAAACTCTCCTAGCAACGGTATTGTTTGCCAACATTCACTTTTAGCGACAGAAAACACAACTAAATTCTTTCCGTTTACCTGGTTTGACGGTCTTGATTCGGATCGGCTCTCGGAAGTGGCGGATCACGGCGTGAGTGTCTCGGTTCGTCAGCCCGCTGACAGGTGTCCCGTTCACTTCCAGTAACACATCCCCGTAGTACGGTAGTCTCCCGACGTGACACACCAACACGTCTAAGTTCATTTGACCGAGAAACGGGAACTCCCCGAGCTCGGCGCCTCCGAGGATCTCCACAACATCACCGAACTCCCCAACGCTTCCCCACGACACAGCGCACTCCTGTACTTTGGTAGACCAGTGTTTCTTCCTCTTCAGTGTTTTAGACATCGTTTATCCTGTATGTTTTAGTGCAGTCTGACGTGAACAGATTTTAAAGCCTCTCTTCCCCGGCGTGCCGTTCACTTTACCCGGTGTGGGGATGACAGCGCGCGGATGTGGAACGCCATCCAGCCCGTACAATCTCTATAAGCCTCTACCATTATTAGTTTAAGACAACATTTTAGATTGCTTTAGATATCGCTCATAAAAACGCCTGTTACGAATGTCCGAGTATACTATTATAGCTACATAATGCAAAAGTAAACAACAATCGATACAAGAATTAGGTAAAACTGTGTTTACCTGGCAAGTTCCATCAAGCTTTGCATGCAAGCATCAAGCGCACTCGACTGACACACTGAGAAACGTGCCTGTCAGTACAGCCCAATAAAAATGTGTGTTAATAAATGGATTTAGCAGCAAAACGGAGTCCCACAGGTATAAAGAGATACCGAAGCGGCTGTCTTGGATATATTCGGTTGTTGTCGGGTCTGTCCAAACGGCCGAAGCTCGGGTTCGTCTTCGATACGCGGTGCCCAGTCAGTGAGTAGAGGCGTCTGACGCGTCTTCATTCCTGGCTTGTGGCTGAACCGTCAGCTTTACACACATTCTTAGCCCTCGACAGAAATAAAACGGTCAAACATGTGTTTATCGCCTCAAATGGACGCTGCGATGCTGTCATTCGCGGCGGTTGCTCTCTCA
Organism: Carassius gibelio; assembly: GCF_023724105.1. Lineage (NCBI taxonomy): Eukaryota > Metazoa > Chordata > Actinopteri > Cypriniformes > Cyprinidae > Carassius > Carassius gibelio. The sequence continues at coordinate 26,562,960 of NC_068376.1, forward strand.
GATCTCCAGTCACGGCGGCTACTGTTGCGCTCAGCTTGTATTTGTCAAATGAAGCGAGTGTGTGTAGCGCGCGCGCGCTCTCAGCGGTCAGCCAGTGCGGCCTGTGACTGGATAGCGCTCAGGTGGAGGTTTATATAAACTGAGCTTAACTGATTTACTATATCAAGATGTAAAAAAGAAACCAATTACATAACTGACAGTTTTGATTCTAAATTCTGATTGGAGCAGTCGCGTTCTAATTCACTGTAAGATAAATCAATGAACTCACCTGTAACTGTTGAATTATAGCCTATAATTATGTTTCCATTCTGCTTGGCGACCCTAAGCAACGGTTAGGTTAATTAACAATATGGTTTGTAAATTTTGAATACTGGCGTTTGTCAGATTTCCATTACACCAGCGTTTTACAGCGATTTCACCCAAATTGTTGGGTTTCTGCTTTACATTGTGGCTATAAAAATGGTAAAATGACTGTAATTCAGTACTAAACCTCAGTTTTGCATGTTCTGAAATGTTAAACGGAATAAACGAAATAACTTGAGTACATTCCTAATGTGCAAGAATTGCTTTTATGCAACAGGCATTTAAAAAAGCATAATAACGTAATAACATAATAACACAAACATAAATTAGCCAGTATTTCCTTTTCACCAATGCAAATAGTTAAAGTCAAAGCATCAATCTTTGCATGTAACCAAGCAACACACAATTCTGGATGCCTTTCCTGCACCCATAATTTGACTTTTAAAAACATGCTGCAGACAGACTTATACAAGTATATATATATATATATATATATATATATATATATATATATATATATATATATATAATTAGATTAGCTATAGGATTAAGATTTTTACAGCTCAAACAACAAAGCACAGTACTAGCAACCCCAAGGTCATTGGTTCAATACCCAAGTAATGTATGAGTTGATATAATGTATACCTTAAATGCAACACAACCACTTTGGATAAAAGTGTCTGCCAAATGCATAACGTAAAAAAAGCAGCTCCCATTACCAAATTTGACAAAATAATAAATGTAATGCTAGTGCTTGCCATTTTTCTTTCTCTCTTATTAATCTGCTAATGTAATTTAATCAGCAGTTTAAGCCTAGGTGAGAATATCTGATAAGTAATCAGTGAATATTTCATCTTGTAATCAAATTATATGGCCAATTATCTTAATAGCAGTCCTGTAGTTTACTGTAAGACTCAAAGCTGCCACTTTATGGTGAGTAGATGTAACTGCAGCATGAATTGAGTCTCATTCTGCCAGGGCTGAAGACAAACTTGACACTATTCATGCGCTCACCCCCTTTATTAATTACAGACAAGTCAAGACACAACAAAACAGTGCCTTCTCCAGTTTGAAAAGGATCCAAATTAATTTCCAATCACTGCTGTGCACTTCGAAACGCAGAAAGACTTGTATTTCCCCAGAGTATTGAGAAGTGACACAGGAAACGCAGCAGGAAGTGTGTAGACACGGTTAATTATACTTTAGAACAAGACCAGACATGAAACTAATTTCAGTGTGTTAGTTACATTCAGCCTTTAAGTTATTTATAGACCAGGCCACATGTATCTACAGCTATGCTCAATAACATACTAACTCTTGCAGAACCTTCAAGATGTTTCTTTTTTTTCTATTCGGTGGAAAAGATACGGTATATTCCACAACACAAAGTAATAAGGTTTACACACATCTGGCTCTCAAAAGCTCACTCAAAAAAAAAAAAAAAAATCTGTCATCATCATTTACTCACGCTCATGCTGTTTTAAACCCATCTGACTTTCTTCTGTGAAATACAAAATGAGGAATTATGAACATTGTGCGACTTGCTCTTTTCCATGCAGGTACAAAAAATGGAGACTGGAGCTTTCAATCTTAAAAAAAAAAAAAGAAAAAAAAAGTTGAAAATCTACCTAAAAGCATGAAAATTATCCACATGAGGTCCATTAGCTCAAAACAATTGAAATACTAAAACATGACTGAGCATGAACAATGTTGGTAACCAGACAGTTGATGGTAGCCATCGACTTCCATATTGTTTGCTTCTTTTCCATTCTATGAAGCTTATTCTGGGCAGTATAGAACTAAACTCTTAATTTAAAAATATTTAGTACTGTTGTTTTAAGTGGTATGAAAACATAAACGCACAAGTGTATAGATAAACCCATCTGTACTCAGCAAAGAACTGCTGATATTTGAAATAAAAAATGCAATGATTGAGCAGTAAGAGGTTTAGCGTGAATCATCAGTTTCATAACATGTCTGATGTCTGTTTTTATAGTTACTGAAATGTAGCACCTCACAACAATAATGCCTGTTCCCCTCTATATTACATCTGGAAAGTACAAGGCTCCAAACACAAATAAACTAGCTTATGTATCTACTGGTTGTTCTAAACCTAGTCTAGTCTCAGTTAAGATCTAAAACAAAGGCAATAGCCTGAGATGTTTCTGTGCAGGACAGTGGCTCGGCCAGGCCTTGTTCCACTAGTGTAATAATCCAAAGTGAGTCTAGTGTTTGAATGAATTATTGATAAAGCTGAGTAAAGAGGGTAAGCAGCAGGCAGAGGTGTACTTTGATCTCACAACTATAATTTCTCTCTCAGAACATCTCTCGGAGGATGGCAAGAAGAATTGCCACTTCAGGTTTTTAGAGGGATTCAAATAAGTCTGCGCCCTTTTAAACTCAGTGAAAACTTCTGCAGTTCACTATATTAGCATAAATGAGACCAATACTTTAAGTGAGCTGTGACATAACTATCCACTTACAATAACAACCACCCCCCTCCACCCCAAAGCAATATGAATACATTGAAGAATAGCTCAAAATGAAAATCTCCCCCACATTTTTAAATGGGTTTTGTTTCACAATCTTCTCCATGGTGTAGTTATCTCTATTGCTTGTACACATTTTCTACCACATCTTTTCCTTCCCTACACCTTTCTATTAATGTGCTTGGACATAGAGCTCTGTGAACAGCCAGCCTCTTTTGCAATGATTTTTTTTGTCTTGCCTTCCTTGTGCAAGGTGCCAATTGTCGTCTTTTGGAAAACTGTCAAGTCAGCAGTCTAGCCCATGATTGTGTAGCCTACAGAACTAGACTGAGAGACCATTCAAAGCCCTTTGTAGGCGTTTTGAGTTAATTAGCTGATTAGAGTGTGGCACCAGGTGTCTTCAATATTGAACCTTTTCACAATATTCTAATTTCCTGAGATACTGAATTTGGTTTTTTTTCTTAGTTGTCAGTTATAATCATCAAAATTAAAATAAAAATTTGAAATATATCAGTCTGTGTGTAATGAATGAATATAATATACAAGTTTCACTTTTTGAATGGAATTAGTGAAATAAATCAACTTATTGATGATATAATTATATGACCAGCACCTGTATGACATGGATCATGAAATATAACTCACAAAATAAAATGCATTTTTATGTTTACTCTACAAAAATCATTAGATTTGGACTTTAGAAATGTGCATATCAAATATGATACAGTAGGCTTTATAGGGTTAAAATATGAGTGGTAGCTAGTACTTTTTACTTCAGCTAGCTCCATTAATAAGTTTATTTTACCCGTGATGCATCTGAATTCTTTTTATTGTTTAAATATCAGCTAAATGTCAGAATTTTCTGAAACAATTTTCTTTATACATGCTTTACAGAATGTACAGGTACAGCATACAGAAATACACACAAAAAAAATTACAAAACATAAAAAGCAGCATTTAAATATTGTCAAAGCACTAAGGCTAAACTTTGGTTTGTGAATCTTCTTTGGTGTAAACCAAAAAGAACTGAAAGTGAAAATCACACTTGTCCATTTCTAAAGATTCAAACAAAGTCCCAAATAATTCAGAGTAAAATAAAACCACGATTCAATTTTAAACTGCTTTGCGCTAATCTCCCGCAAGCATTAACAGTCATTTGAAAAATGAAGAGGTTTTTAGCGTGGCTGGAAGCCACTGATGACACTCCTTTCCTTTCAACAAGGGAAACCGACGCAGGGGGGTTTCAGACGCATCATTTGACATCAAGGTCTCGGATTAGTGTCATTGTACAGCTAACAGCAAGGCAAGAGATTGTGCACAATGCAACAAATTAATATGCAAATCAGGGGGTAAGTTATTACATTTTGGGAAGTGGTTGAAAATAAATATTTTCTATTAAAAGACAGTGACCATAAATATCTGCTACAATGCAAGATACAGCTTTTGTATGCTCAGATGGTGCAAAATATCAGTGTACTGATTTGTTGTGGAGCTTTCTTACAAAAAGAATGGTCAACATTTAATCAGGGATCCACACACATGGTTTGGATCATCAAGCATTGATGCGAATTCAAATCTTCCGGCGCAGTCACATTAGTTAAACTTTGGCAAAGTAGGTCTATTATCACTAGTATAGCGAATCATGAAGCCCTCTCTAATCAGATGCCACTTCTAAAATACGCAGCCTTGTAGTGATCACATTAGCGAAACATCAGTGACATTTTGCAAGCAAAAAAAGGTCCAATATCTGTTGTCAATAGCATAGCGATGAATAAAGAACGGCTCACACAATCACTTTTAAACAAAGTAGCTTTCTGTTGGTCAGCTTGGCGAATTCATGTGTAAATTTGTGCACCTTTTAAAACTATGTAGTGGAAACCTGAAAAATGCTGATCTAGAGGTAGGAAGGCATAAAAGCATATTTGAATCAAATTGTTGCATAACATCTGGTCCACTAAGATCCTATATATGCAGTTTCGGCATTAGTTTTAAAAAATACATTCCAATTTATACATTTTGTGAATCTGTGAACGTGACGTGATGTTACAGTGCCTTGAAAGTTTCTTTAAAAGGTGTCCGTTTTCATGAGTGGGCAGCAAGACAGTATCTTAGGTTTTGAACACAGGCTCTTAAGACAATGTTTACAGGCAAAAAATATCTAAATCCAGCTGTACTTCTAAGGCCAAAACAATAAAAATGACCTCAAATTAAGACGATGATCTGAACACCTATATGAGCTTTACAACAAAAAAGGCAAAGAACTCAATAAGACGATACCAGTTTGATCCAGCAGTAACAACGGATTTCAAATGCAGCATACACGCATTTTAAAGATGAACTGAGTGATTTCTACACTACTAGGGCACCAAATGGAATTGCATAAAAAAAAATTCAAATGCTCCCCCACTCTCCTATTGGTCAGTGAGAATGTAGCTCCGCCCCAAAAGCACTCCACTGGTGCTCAGTCATACCGATCAATCAAATAAATTTGCAATTCTATTAGATGCGCATTTGCAAGAATGCAAAAAATTATGTAACAACACATAAGCTTAATATAGGAAAAAAATAAAATAAAAGTGTAAAAAGTTAGCATATCATGATTTGTATAAGGCTGTCCCGGCCAGATTGTCAAAGGTGCAACATATCCGCAACATTTTTATTACTGTCTGTTATAGTCCCTTAAAACAGAAAGAGAAATTAAGGAATGTGTTTAGGTTCGTGAGAAACACAACACAAAAAAAGCATTATTAATGATTAATAACAGTACCTCCGGAATAACAGTGGAAACAACAAAGCCGTCAACTCTGTTTAAACATTATTGGTCATCAGTCCGTATCGCTTGCCAGTAGGAATAAGAAATGCAACACAGGTAATTGGCCCTCTGACATCACTCAGAGAACATCACTGCCCTCTTTTGGCAGTCCAGTCTTCACAGTCAGTATTCGTACAGATTTTGTACCAGAGCAAAAGCAAGTTATAGGGGAGTCTGGGCCAAGCTTTGGCATATGCAAACAGGTTCAACACTCTTAAGTAGGCGGGAAAACCAAACGTGGTATAATTTGTACATCACACGTTACGGTAGGACTAGAGGAGCTCTTGGAAATGTTACATTCAGGGCTCAAACCAGTCCGTTAGCTGAGGAATGGTGAAGGCAGGATGTTTGAAAGAGTTTTCCACAAAACACACACATCTCAGTGAGCTACAAAGGCAGACGGAGGGGAGGGACAAGAGAGGCAGTGTAAACATTGAAGAGAGAGGCATTTCATTTGGCAGACAATGAGGCTTCTCAAAGGAGGTAGTGGGCTGAGGGCACTGGGAGGTGACTGAAAGACAAAGTGGTGATGTTTAGAGGGAAGACAGTGCTGGCTAGCTTTATGTGGGTGCGGAGGTGCTTTCCTGTGGGTTAGTCCTGTATGAGCCTTCCTCTAGTGCCCCCCTCCTGTCCTCTCGGCCGTCCCCTGCGGACAGACCCATCGGGGGCTTGTGTACAGTAACTGAGCCCTGGGTGAGGATAGAAGAGTGGGTTTCTTCACCATCCCAAAATGACCTGCTTGGCACATCTGAGACAAGAAAAACAGAGACGGTGAAAATAAGTGCATGCACTAGATCAGTTCCCATCCCTTCTGAGAAGACTCTCTGTTCACTGTATGCATAGGCAAGTAAAAATAGCTAAAATCTACTTTGAACCACTCTTCATGATGAGCAAACATGGTAATAACTCATGCATGCCACACTACTAGTGTTCATTATGTGAAGCAAATCATTAAAAATAAAAAAATTTAAAAAAAGTAAATATATTTCATTCATATTTGTATATACAAATTATACCATATTATAGAAATAGATGCATTTAAGTATGAATTAAATTACATTGAAAATGGAAATTTTTCTGATTTAGCTTGTCTCACTGCATTCTGGAACTGCCTCAAGCCAAAAGAAACTAGATTTGGCACAAAACATCCTATAAAACCAAGTATCTTAAGTTTAACGTATTAGATTAACTCCTAAAAATGCTGCCTAGGTAAGAGATCACTGAACTGAATAACAAAGGAATATTATAAAACGGATAGGTCCGGTCCGGTTGATTCTGATTAATTGAGCAGCGATGGAAGCTGGTGTAAATTACACTACAAACATACACCTTTGTTTACTTCTGTGTGTTGCTCGGCGACTACATTTCTGGAACCACAACTGTTTCTGAGGAACTACATTGTTTGGTGGTAGAATACTGTTTTTATTTATGTCATTATACTTTATTTGTTCTGTTTTATTCTGTGTAACCTTACTAAATATATATAATAACTGTTTTATAAAAGCAATAAGCCCCATGAAGCGTGGTTTACAGTGAAATTATAACAGCTAAGGGGTGTTGTTATGCACTCTAACAACATCCCTTAACTGTTATAAATTTACTTTAAACCATGGCTTCTTGTGGCTTATTGCTTGACTGATAGGAAATACAACTGAAATGAGGTGCATAAGAATATGTGGTTCATCTCACCAGTGCTATAGTGTTGTGACGCTGGTAGTCGTGGTTCATGGTTAGTGAGGAACACAGAGGCATTCTGCTGACTTATAAAACTCTCCAGTGCCGCATCTGCGTGCTCCGTGTGCTGATCCCGCTCTTGATGGCTGCTCTGGTGTCCATCCCGAGAGATCTGAGACACAAGTGAGTCGTCCTCTGTCAGGTAGGCGTATGGACAGTACTCACGCGTGCGCGAGTAGATGTTGGCATTGTCGTAGCAGTCTGAACAGATGACTAGAGGGCCTGGTCCACCTAAAAACAAAGGTCAAGACAGCCGACTAGTCAAACAACAACCCATTAGCCATCAATGAGGTCAACTGGTGGGACAAACAGCCCACTTTGCAATGACATGAGGGTGAGTAAATGACAGAATATAAAAATGTAAAACTTAACGTTACCATTATGGACATTTGCCTGTCCCTCTCTGGGTTCACTCCGGTGGAAGCTGCTACGTCCTGCAAAGAAAGAGCCCACTCGACTACCTAGTCCATTAGCATCTGGATCAACATCACTGCTCACTTCACCATAACATACTCCTGTAGAAACACATCACAACACGATAGCATTATACTTCCATTATAATGATGTACAGAAACTATACCAGTTGTTATAGCCTTTCTGAAGGAACACAGGGTGACATTACCGTCAGTGCCTTTGTGGACGTAACCATTAGCATGAGACGGCATTAGCTGCTGGTGGCTTCCATTCTCGGAGTTACTGTAGCCCTCCTGAGGCTCGGACAGCGTACCTTGAGATGAAAGGTAACTGGGAATGTCTGCTGGTAGGTTCATCTCATCTGGAATACACCAACAAAGAGATTTATACATTAAAATTAATGTCATTTTTGTGCTTAGACTTCAAATTATTTAATTATTGATCTATGCTCAAACCGTTATAATGGCTATTTTAAATACTAGGTAGGGTAGGATATATATATATATATATATATATATATATATATATATATATATATATATATATATATATATATATATATATATATATATATAAATACATATATATCTCATAGTAAATAGCATTTATTTAAATTACATAATATTTCATTAAAATAATACATTTAAAATAAAGTATATTTTATAAAGATAATATTCGTTATTCTACTTTCCAAATTATTAAAAATGTAGTAAAAACAAACACAATTTCTTAAAATGTAACTAATTTCACTACATTGTTACAACTTATGAAAAGTAATGTTAAATAGTATTGCGTTACTTTTAAAACATAATATCCAAATTGTGATTATTTGAGAACTGCAACTATGTTGATCATTTAATCACACCTTGCCATTCAAAAAAGGGAATTTTAAAAGGGAAACATTACCAATTACCAACATTTCACAAAAGCCCTATGACTTAGCATTATTTTCTATTACTGTTTTCTATTATTAACTAGAAATTATAGGCTATAACAATCAAAACACACACACACACGCATATATATATATATATATATATATATATGCGTATATATATATATGTGTGTGTGGTTTTTAATATTATTTTTAATCTTAATTATTTAAACTAATACAAGGAAAGTTGTGCACTGACCTGTATTTGTTATGCTGTAGTCTTCACTCTTCCTCCTCATGTGATAAATGACCATGACCCACACAAGCGATGTGCCGACGACGCAGCAGACGACCACCATCACTACTATGCCAACTGTTGTCCATCCGTCCTGACTGTATATGCTGGTCACCTGGTCACAGTTGGCTGAGGGTGAGACGCTGAGGTAGATATGACCGCGCTCCGTGCCAAGCGTGTTGGACATGATGCACGTGTATTTCCCTGCATCACCAGGGCTGGCATCTACGATTATGAGGAGCTGATTGGCTGCGGCGAAGAAGTGACGTTCCGTCAGCACCAACGGGGCATCGTCTTTGGTCCAGTTGAGACGGGGCGCAGGACTACCACGTGCTATGCACTGGAGGACAGCAGTCTCACCTCGGGCAACATTACGGTCCTCTAGAGGGCGCTGGAAGGATGGGGTTTCTGTCAAACAGACCAGAGGCAATTCATTTTTAAACTACTATCATATGTAAATAATTCAAAAGAAATTTTGGCCATCAGACCATGGTAAAAAACTATACCAAGCACAGTAAGAGTGGCATTGGTTGACAGGGTGCCCGCCTCGTTTTTGGCTGTACAGCTATAGACGCCCATATCCTCCGTCTTCACATTAGCAATGAAAAAAGTGTCATCATCTGGCATGACATGCATCCTTCTTTCACGGGCTGCAGGGAAATTGATACCACCGTCTTTCTGCCAGGCGATCTGCGGTGTCGGGTGTCCCTCCGCAGCGCACTCCAACCTAGCGACCGTACCGGTGCGGATGGTCAGGTCCATGGGTGTCTTCAGGAAGGTGGGGAGCTCTGGAAAAAGCAATTAGAGTTATTTTCACTGCTCTACGCAAGTAATTCCAGAAAGGCCTGAAACTTCAGACTTCACTTGTAAAGCTTTATTATAACAAAAGTTATTACAATGATTCTTTCATGTATAATAGTAATTCAAATATTATAGTAATTATTCTAAAAGTACAATAGAGTACAACATAAATACCATGGTATATGAATATCTGATTCATTATTAAAATGTCTCCACAGTCTGCTTTTGAAGAAATATCATAGTATCGTGCTACAGCGCTCGTTCTATCAGTTGTAGTTATGCCGCCTCACCCTCAATATATACCGTACAACACAACATAGACTCACATCAATTCTTAACTCAGCGCTAGAGTTGCACTCACAAGACACTGCACGTCGCAATCAGAAAAGTAGATAATTTGGAAGTGCTTTAAAGCCTTGGTGGTTAAACATTCACATACTGTTCTGACATATGCTTTTTTTTGAGTGAGTACTGTATATTAGATGCATGCAGGTCTTAAAGTGACAGCAGAGTAATAGTACTAAACATGCTGCCGCTTGTCATTAAAGGGATAGTTCATCCTATTTATTCACTCTCATGTTGTCCCAAACCTGTATAAAAAAAAATTATTGTGCTGAAAACAAAAGAATATTTTGAGGAATGTGAATAACCAAACAGTTGCTGGTCCCTGTTGACTGTGATAGTAGGGGGTTAAAAATACCTATGGAAGTCAATGGGGACTAGCAACTGTTTGGATACCCAGATTCTTCAAAATAACTTGTATGTTCAACAAAAGAAAGAAATTCATTCATGTTTAAATGTTTAAACAAACATTATGTAAATTATGACAATTTTCTTTTTTGGATGAACTATCCCCTTAAATGTTAATAAAAAAACGCAACAAAAAATAAATATATATATATATATATATTTGTTCATGCAATTTCTTGAATGCTGCTGCTAAATACACCTACTGTACCTGAAAAATAAAGTACTGTTTTTTTTATTTGTTTATTATGTGTTTTTGTAACGGTATTTTTGTTCTTATTTTTTAATAACAATGATAAAAAAAGGATTAGTCTATTTTGGCCTAAACATTTTTTTTATTTTACACTGTTACCTTATAAACTTTGTTTTAAAAAAGGGAAATTGGTTTGCCTACATCTATTAATATTATTATTTATTTTCCATTCAAGTGGTATGGGTTTTAATATAATATATTAAATAATAAAATAAGTCTTTTTATTAATCTTATTCAACCTTGTACAATAGTTATTTACCCCCTTAAAATAATTGTAAGAAAATTGATAATGTTCTATAACGCTAATATTAACAACATTTTCTACTCATGAAACGTGACAACAGAATTCATTCCCTGATTAAATGGCTAGTACAAAAACAAACAAGCCATTGGCCAATCAAACCCTAAACAGCACCATGTGCATTTACAGTATTATTACAGATTCTGTTATTGTTATATTCAATTATTGGCTTACAAATCCGCTCCTCCATCAGTATCATGAACCGATATAAACAGCATAATTAAAATTGCTGAGGTCCGCATCCCAGAGGGCTGCTATGTTTGTTCAACAGACAAGGAAAATTTAACTGACAGAGCTCTGAAAACAACCATGGAGAAATGAGGGGTAAATAAGTCAAGGGAAAAAACAAGTGGCAACCTGCTTAACAAAGGATAGGATTCCTGCAGATGATCGCATAAACGACACTTTAAATTAACAATCTGACACCAGCAAACACTCAGAATTATTTTTTGCAAAACAATCTCCAAAAAAAGACATTTTTGCCTTATAGAAATACTTTTTTGAATAAGATCTGACAGAGGAAAAAGCAGGACGAAAGCTGTTTAAGTAACAATCAATTTTGATGAAGCACTAACCATTAACAGTGAGCTTGGCCATAGTGGAGTAGTTGGATCCAAAATGGTTGGAGACCACACACTGGTACTGGCCTTCATCTGTGAAATTGACATTAAGCAGGTGGAGTACGGTGGTGTAGAGGAGGCGGTGATCCTGGTACCGAGCATAGTTCTCCACCTGAGCTTCATACAGCACCTCTCCATCTTTGCGCCAGGCGGTGCTCATGGGAGAATCGCTGCTACTGAAAGCAGAACAGTTTAGAGTGATGTTGGTCCCACGCAAGGCCACAGCGGTCTTGGGATGAGCGCTGATCTGGGGTTTAGGGAAGTCATCTGTGAGTGAGACAATGAAGAGAGCTCAATGCATGAAAGAACTACAATTTAAAGTTTCATAAAATCGCGTTTTTATTGGCACAACACACAAAACAGAAAAGTGCGCCATGGAAGTTCTGTTACTGTAAGGTCACTCACTGCAGACAAAATCCTCTGGTTTAATAGCAAGCACACTAGATCCTGCCAGGAAGGAGGGATGAGCACAGACGGCAACGCAGGATTGCTGGAACTGACTGTCAATCAACCACTGAGCCAACCACTGCAGCTGACAGTCACACAGGAGGCTGCTGGTGTTCAGATCACTGAGGAAGACAACAATACAAGCATTACTGAGAACACACTATACTATTCTAATATACAAACACTGTTACAGAAATATACAAAGATACAGAAAATACATACAGTCTGTAGAAAGCAAAGAATGACTTACAGTGTTTTAAGTTTTAAGTGAGTGAAAGCATCAGGATGAATAGACATGATGCCATTCTTACTCAGGTCCCTGCAGAACAAATATTAATAGATTATTTACATTATTTGTGTGTGCGCTGAATAATGGAATGGACTGGATTATATTATATTGGATTTCAGTGTAGTCATATTGTCTTTATACAAATACAAATAAGAACAATATAACAGCATAACCTTATGGATCTATAACCTAGAGTATTTCACAGAGACGGGTTTAAAACATGACTTACAGAAATGAGTCTTTTCGGTTACATTTTATAAAGGTTTGATGCTCGATTTCACTTGAATCCAGTAAACATTACCTCTTCGATGGAACTATGGAAGCCTATTTCTGCCTTGGTGTTAAAAAAAGGCTTTATCTCGCAATAACAAATTTATTTCTTACAGAAGAATACAGAACAAAACATCTGCTGCTTTGAATGTTGTGATGTGACTTCATGTCTCATAGTATTTTGAAAACATCAGCTCTCGTTTTTACTGGATGGAGTAATATAAAAACTCTTCCAGATGTTATTATTTTATTTCGATATTTTTATGGAAGGCTGTGCCTGTCCTTGACTACAAAACAAACAGGCTGTGAAAGTTTAGAATACAGAAAAATGTCATTTTCTGAGTTATAAAAGAGATACAAGGCTGAAAGAGAGACTCACAAATGCTCCAGCTCCATCAGCCCCTCAAACGCTCTCTTAGTGATGGTCCTGATTTTATTGTTCTGTAGAACTCTGGAAAACACACATATATACGCACATGTCAAGCCACACTTTACATCTCTGAGTCAGATCAAACAGCTCGTATCCACCAACAGACTCACAGCGAGTTCAGCCTCTTCAAACCCACAAACATGCCAACCAAGTCCTCGATGGCAAGAGAGATCTCATTATTTCGGATGTCCCTGGAATGAACAAACATCAAGAGCGACCCATCAGAATATTTTCAAACTGCTGCTTTGTAGAACATGCTTTCTGTTATCAATCGAAAATGTCAGAGCTGGTTTATTTGGTGATTGTACATCTACAGAGACTTGAGTTTCAGGGCTCTAGGCAGTTCAGCGCCATTGTGTATGCTTCTCATGTATAATAGAAGGTACTGTACGTGGGAGTATTTTGAGCGTGTTTTCACGCACTGCTGATTTTAAAAGGCTGAAATCACTTTTCCAACTGTGCCAAAGGAACATGGCTGAGGTTATGAGAAGTGGGCATGTTTGAATGTGCTCTTTTTCTGTGGGGTAAGCTGAAATGAAACTAAACTAGAAGGATTCATATAGGGCTTAAACTACAGGGATAGACTGTATCTCTTCGTAATTAGTGGCTCTTTTTATTTTACAGAGATAGAGCTCAGTGCTACTTCTATTTTCCATCAAGATCATTTGGTTACACAAACACACCTGTTTATTATCTGAGAGCAAATACAGGCATGTTTGAATATCATAAGAAACAAAAAACTGAAAAATCAGTAATGTATGCCATAATTTACCAGCAAAACTGTTAGAACTTGAATACTTCCAGCTATTACGGCAACTTAAAAAACATGTAGTATTTATATTTTATTAAGAAAAATAACACTTATATGTTGCTTATATATATATATATATATATATATGTATGTGTGTGTGTGTGTGTGTGTGTGTGTGTGTGTGTGTGTGTGTATGTATATGTGTTTTGTGGGATGAATGAAAATCTTGGCAGGGCAAGTTAAAACCTGAATTGCTGTCCTGACTGGCACAGCAGAAAAAACTAATATTTAATGCATTTTATACATAAACTTAAGGCTTTTTATATAGTGCTACCAAAACTATCTGCATAAAATGAGAGACAGAAGTGAAAAGTGTGTTATCTTACAATGTGCGGATGTTAGCCAGGCTGCTGAACACTCCTTCTCCCAGGTGTGAGATTTGATTGTCCCCCAAGTTGAGACTCTGCAGGAGACCGAGACCAGAAAACACCCAATCCTCCAGTCGACTCAAGTGATTGAAGGACAAATCCCTGGAATCAAAACACACACATATGCATTATCTGAGAGCCAACAATCAAATACAGCACCTCTAAAAAAAAAAAAAAAAGAGACTCACAGCTCCTCCAGGCGATGGCAAAACTCCCAGGCATCGGCTCGGATGAGTCCAATATTGTTCTGATTTACCTGCAGAATCCGGAGCATGTGCAGGCCATATAACCAGCCCTTATTCAGCTCGGTCAGATTATTATACTCCAACTCTCTGGCAGAGAACAGAGCACACATCACCCATAAATCACTACTTTGATTCATGTGAAATATAAACTACAATTACACATTTAAAAGTGGGGGGGGCGGGGATTATAATAATCTGCAGGTTCAGATATATGGTTTTAAATAGAAAAAATATATAAAATACAAATACTATTAAAGCCAAGTCTTATTTAAAGTTGAGTGATATAGCCAAAATAAATAAATAAAATCATAATAATACTAATAAAATAAATAAATGATTGTCCAGACTTTTTGGCAAAATAATTTTTTTTATAAATAAATAAATATATATTAAAGTAAAATAATTAAAAATATATATATTTTAAATAATTAAAAAGTATTTTTTGGCAAACAGCAATTTCTAGCTACATATCTTTTCTATTTAAACACTTAATGATCTACTGAAACCCTGGAAGCACTGACTCACAGTTCCTCCATGTTTTCCAAACCAAAGAGAGCTCCATCCATCAGCTTTGTGATGCCATTGCGCTGCATCTTTAACGATTTAAGAGCCTTCAGTTCTTTGAAAATGAGACTTTCCACCACACGAATCCTGTTGCGCTTCAACTCTCTGTAAAAGTGACAAAACATGAAGAGGGGCACATTACAATGAGAAAATCCAAACTACTGTCCTAACCGTCGGAGAAAGACAAGACAACAAGGGAAATTAACTCCCCACTTAATAATATCAGGTGCATTTAGCTGCAGTAATCCTGTCAGACACAATCTAATTTAGCACAGCAAAAACATCCTATTCATTAGCCATGAATACGCACAAGACTTGGAGCTGAGAGAGGGTGAAGACTTTATCAGGCAGCACAGAGAGTCTGTTCTGGTTTATCTTCAACACCAGAAGTGAGCTGATGTTTCCGAAACAACCGGGCTCCAAGGAACTTATCTTATTTTTGCTCAGGTTTCTGATGGAGAGAGGAAACAGACAAATATCCGTGAGCCCCAAAAGTAATCAGAAACACCAAGAAAAACATCCAGTACTCAATGACAAAAAGATCAAAACAACAAGTGATATTTAACTCAAGGGAAAAGTAGAACTTCAGAAAGCTCTCTTAATGTACCTAGAATTTGAACAGTCTTATGAAGGTGCACAATTCAGACGAGCTTGAGTACAAAAACTCACAGATGTTTCAGCTGCATGGGAGGGAATGACCCGGCCTTCAGCTCAGATATAGAATTAGAGCTCAAGTCCAGACTTTCCAGAGATGAATATGGCAACAGCTGCTCCGCCACAACTTCAGAGATTCGGTTATGGACACTGAAAATGAACAGCAGATCGTTATAGAACCATATCAACATACATTTACTCTTAATGAAAAGTAAAATAGTAATCAATCACATAATCCACTTCAACACTTCAGTCAACTGCGTGACACTACAGAAGCAACTGGAGCAATTTCACCAGCTATACACAACAGTGAAGCCTGAAAAAGAATGAAACGCAGAGGGAAACTTACAGCGACAGCGCTGTGATGTTGGATGAGACATCTCCAAGAAAAGGCAGCTCTGTAAGTTCATTCTGATTCATAAACCTAAATTCACAGAGAAAATTTATTAAAACCTGAAAAACAAGTCTAAAAAAAGAAACAACTTTACAGAACAATAAAGTCTATTATAAACCCAAAACTACAAAAGGCTTATCTATTTGCTCTCACTTACAAAAAAATATCATTCATATGTTTACTTTAAAAGATTTCACAGGGAAAAAAACCTCTGCACCACAACATTGGTGGACATTTTTAGATATATACTAATAGGTCTTTGACTTACTAAAACAATTTTTTTTTTTTTTTATCAATGAGAGAGGGCAGAAGGCATGTCTATTAAGTTTTTTTTTTGCAAAAAAAGTTTTGGATATGTTGGTAATTTAAAGACCTTAGATTGTCATGTATCAAACAGAATGCTGTAGATGGAGGGGGTGCCTTTGCTCCAACCAGTGCAAGATGCTTTCTTGTTACTAAAAAACTATTTTATTATAGTAAAAATAAATAAAAACATATTACACTATTTTATAGAAAGAGAAAAGTTGTTTCTACAAGGAATCATGTGACATTTCAAGATAATGCCAAATAAAATAAAATAAAAAATCATAAATATTAACTCGAATTGCACTAAACTAACAAATGTGAACAGTCAGTTGTCAGTTGTGCGTCAGTATTGTCCACATGTGCAGAATCCGCAAACTGCTGGAGGCTGACCATCTCCAGAGCATGTAAACATCTGCTCTGTTACTCACGCATGTGTGATCCAGACCGGAGCTTCCAGAGCTGCAGCAGTCAGTCTCTTCCTACTGCAATCCAGCAACTGTGCTGCACCTGGACCAGCGGAACAAGTACAGGGAGAAGGGCAAGTGTCCAGGCCCGCAACACTCACTACGAGCAGGAGCAGGAGCAGGAGCAGGGCCTGGGGGATGGGCCAGCCCTCCGCCATTTTGAGCTTCTTGATAGCAAATGATAAGTCCCAATTATGATATTAATGAGACACAGACACTAATCTGTGTTTTAAAATATAAACGTGATTCCATGTGTATCCGAATTAAGTTGAAACACATTGCAAAGCTCTGATTTAATCTCTCTCGGTTCGTCCCTTCGAAATTCCCTTCTTCCTCCTTGCAATCTCTGCAGCTTCAAGATTTCCAAACGGAGCGTCAAACAAGCTTTAAGACGCGGCAAAATAGTTTCGGTGTACCGAAATATTTAATGTCCTATTTAAGACTGTTTGTTTGCATTTGAGGGCAAAACAGAATACAACTAAAAGTCGTCTTTCCAAACATTGTTCCTCGACTTTTTTCCAAAGGAAAAACAAACCTTCTTCCGTTGACACGTGATCCACCCCCTGTCACGTGCTGCTGGAGGCCTCGCGTCATTGGCCAGTCGACCAATCCGTCAAACTTTACTTTTTTTTTTACTGTTTGTTATAAATGTTTCATGAAAGTTAAAATTTAAAGTGTTTATTATGACAGCTATTCAAATGTATTGCATCTCTTTATTTACTCTTTAAATTATGAAATAGCTAGATTTTTTATTTTGGTCTTGTTCCCTAAACTTTAACCCCTGTAATAAATTTATTTAAAGGGATCAAACTCTGCTTTGCATTCTATCAAAAAATGTACATAAATCATATTTTAGTTAATTAATTATCTGTTTGAACAGTTTGTATTTTTTGTAGCAAGAATTTTTGCATCTTCATGATCTGATACAAAATAAATAATAATAAATAAATAAAAATCTGAAGATAAATAATTTTAAACAACTGTGCATGTGATTGTTTGCTTTCCAAGAGTGGTTCCCACAGCAACATAGTTTAAAATGTTAAGTTATGAAAAAGACAATGTTATTGATGTGTAAGACAGAAATGATCTAACTCTTATGTATGTGCTAAGGGCCAGTTATCTTACTACACTCTCAGTGTAACTCAAATTATAAATTAGACACTATAGTGAGATGAGATATTTTAAACAAGGCTGGCATGTTGACATCAGTAATACATTGTGCCCAATGATATAACAACAAAATTATCTAAATTATGGAAGATAAATTTAACATATACATTTAGTTACTATGACTTTTATATTGTATTTAGAATATTACATCTTTTGCATTATATTGTGTAACACATTAGGTCAATATGAAAGCAACAATTAGCTGCATTAAAAAATAATCATATAAATGCTAAAAGACATGTTTAGCTGCATGGTGCATGTTTTAAATTGGCTTCCACAGTGTTAAAATAATAATAAGAAGAAAACCTGTCTGCTTTGACATGAACAGACTCATTTACACATTTTCAAACATTTGAGGTAAACTTGTCACACCAGAACTGCCCAGGCAGGCAGGTTAATCATATGATGTGGTTATTGATGCATGGAGAAAGCAGATAATAATAATAATAATAATAATAATAATAATAATAATAATAATAATAAAGAGTGCTGAAGTAAAGAAAATCAAATGATGAGGCCTCATAAATGGTGTCTTGGTAAATATATAAGAGACATATGAGGTCTCTGTAAACCATGTCTACATTTTTACTGAGCTACCCAATAATTCCTTAGGCATTGTTAGTCAATAATTGCACTGCTTAATCCATTCGTTTTCTAGGAAAATGTTTTAAATATGTTGCTTTGAGCAAGTTTTTTGACAGGTGAGAACTTGTCTTTTCTCTCCTGCTGCATCATCCACCCCTGTTTCTCACGGGAGAAAACAGGTTATTATTTGAGACCTGTAGACTTGGAAGGATTCAACAGTGCATGTGTCGCTGGAGCAAACACAGTCAGTCAGCTTATTGCAAAGAAGAAAGAAGTGGTCAGACATAATAAATATGTTTCAGCGGACCTGTCGACTGGAAATCAGTGTACGCACACAAATTGTGCATGTCGTTGGTACAGAACTTAAGGTGATTGTGGACCGGTAGGTAACATGACAATATTATAATCCGTTGTTTTCCTTCACTGTTTTATAAAAAAATTGCATATTGCATGAAATGAGGGACTGTATAGTTGTAGCCAAGCCCACATTGTAAATACAATGGAGCTGTTTTTAGAATAAGCATAAAAGATACAAATTGTGTGCTGACGGTAAACATTAAATGCATTTATTTTTATTAAAAATTTTAATTATAATTTTCATATCATAAAGTGCCTATAGTTACTTTAAAAGTAACCCTCAACTGTGTTTAAAATGTTTGATTAATTTATCTTTGGATTAAACTGAACTTATATAAAAAATAAAAAAAAAAATATTAGAGGGGTATATTTTATTTATTTACTTATTGAAAGCATTGTGTAAAAAAACGAACAATAAAAATGCATGTTTTATTTCAATATTTGTATCGACGACATTTTGCCATGATACTAAACATTCTAAAAACCAAAAACAGCAAAGATCAGCGCTAATTAGTATAAGTCTAACTTAAATATAAAGTAAATACTATAAAAGGGAAAGGGAAAAAAAGATCATGAGTAATAAAGGACAGGTGTGTAATATTAACTCCACTGTAAACAGACTATAAGATGTGTTTTCTAATCTAGACAACAAACCAATAACCTTAGCATTTAAAACCCCAATAGTACAGAAATAATTTAAATGACTCTTAATGTAATACAATCAAGTGTACCTACTCACTAACAAATCTGAATTACAATTTACATGGGTGAAAAATAATGACTTAAATATGCGCAGATATGTGCAGCCTCCGCACGGTGCACCATGATTAAAAAAGATATTAAAATCACAATTAAATAGTTTTTTATTAGTTTATTCAAAGCCAAGTACTGTCTTCGTATTTGCATCACGTGCTTGCAAATTTAAGAAAACGGTTTAATATGCTGAGGCAACACGGCGCAATCCTGGGACAAATGGGCGTTAACAGCGCCCTCTAGCGTCAGTCAGTCTGCCTGACTGTTGGCCACTTCCCCAAACATGCTTCCACCTGCATTCGGTCAACCAATCGGCTTTCTGGAACTGCGAAATCTCAAGTACATAAATGGTTAAAGGGAATTGTCAAAGTCACTTTGAAAGGAAGACGCATCTTTAGAAATCATGGTGCCCCGACGATCATTTACCATTGACACCGAGAAAACGACAAGGACGACATATGTGCTCGGAACGGAGTTGACGGTGAATTTAAACAGGTGGGCGAATGTATTTTTCATGCACTACGTGAATGGATTCATATTAATATTAGAACGTTGTTTTATATTATAAGGGCAACCACACGGGATGCGTTCTTGCATTTGTAAACAGCGCGACGGATCAAGGGATTTAAACACATTAAACACAGGCGTCTATTTTGACATATTTAAAGGGACAGTTCGCCCAAAAATGAAAGTCCCTTTATCATTTAACGCTAACATACTCGCTCTGTTGTTGCTTCAGAACCCGTTTGACTGTTTCCTTCCCTGGAGAACAAAAGGATACGTTAGAGCGGATTGTTTGTTTGGATCTGACAGACTGAGTCTCTATTCGCTTTCGTTGTAACTTAACGTATATGTTTGAATGGTGACCAAAACTGTCAGTAGCTATGTAATAAAATGTATGTTTACATGCTACAAAATTCCTGCTAGCTAACGTTAGTTGTCTAATATGATTTATATTTTATTCAACGTTGTTTGTGATCAGTGTCAAATTGACCAAACATGTAACGAGTATATAAAATATAAAAAGCAAATGGTTAAAGCATGTTACTGTCTGTCTGACCTCTGAGTTTAATTTAGATCAAAGGAACATATTTAAAGAATTTGAATTGCAAATAAAAGGGATTCGTTTCAAAATGTCTATTATTATTTTAACAAGCACTTCATTACAGACTCTGGGAACCCAAACAGTCAGTCTAAACATAAAGTCACTTGAATGGGTGTATACACCGACCAGATGTTATGAATGTGATGCAGTTTTGCAAACATGATTTAGAACTAAAATCGTCTATTGTTTGTAAAGTTTCTAAACCATTCATTTTTCTTGAATGAACTTAGTTTTCAATATTTGCAAATATAATATCAACATCTATTTGTCATGATTGATCTGTTTTTGTTTTTCTGCATCGCTGAATATTTGCTGGGAGAATTCAGGGGGCATTAATGACTGAAGAATTTCTTCTTTCAGTTCCAAAGGCGGATGAATGCAGTTGTTGTGCTGCAACATTATTTAAATTCATCACTGAACTCGTCTCAATGCTTCTGTTTATAACAGCCACTGCCGACAACTGTATTTGATGTCTTCCAAACCTCCAAATAGCTCTTTTCTTTGGGTTTTTAAAATCCATTTTTTATTATTATTAGCCCACAGTGAAAGAGACAATCCCCCAACAACGTCATCATGACTAGCGCCTGTTGCCTTAGAAGACAGAATTGAATCCTAAACCTATTATAAATAACCCACTAACTAATGCAGTAGTTGTGACATTTGGGTTGGTGACATGCCATCAGTGGTGTGACATGCTAGAACTAATCATCGAAATCCATTTTAAATTACTCCTTAAAAATTCATGTCAGAAAATTGTGGTTCTCATGGTTTAAAAGTTTTTTTTTTCTTTTTTTCTCAGAGTATATATGTGTAGATTTTAATTGACATATTAAATGGTCTTTAAGTGTTGTCCACAGGATTATTATGGACAGATCATTTGACATCATATTTGCCAGTAAATCAAAAACTTTGTCATAATGATATCATCCCTTTAATAAGAGATTTCTTCATACAGAACTTCCTTTTTAACATCAGCATTAAATTCTCTAAGCACCACATTGTAGATTCATAACTTTAAACATGAAGCTGCCAAATCAAAATGTCAACTTTGTTACCTTTAGGTTTACAATTAAAAATAACAGTTTTTTTGTATATATGTATATATTTTAGTACATTTTTATTCCAGTAGTGGCGAAGCTGATTTTCAGCATCATTACTTTAGTCTTAATTGTCACATTCATTCAGAAATCATTCTGTATTATTATCCATGTTCAGATGTAGAAAATCAGATGTACTGCTTTATATTTTTGTGGGGAAAAAAAAGGTCAAAAGAAAAGCATTTATTTAAAATGTATATCTTTTGTTAACAAAAATGTCTTAATTGTCACTTTTGATCAGTTTAATCTGTCCCTCCTGAATAAAAATAAATAAATGATTGATTCTAAATATTTCAATATGTTTGTTTTAATCAGTTGGGTTTGATATGGTGCAATACAGTTCCTTTGTGTAATATCCTACAGAGAAATAGATAAATTGTGTGTGTTCTCTACAGGTGTGCCCCACCGGAGTCCAAATTCTTCTCGGTAAAATGCAGCCCAAACGTGTATTACAAGATCACTCCCCAAGCCAAGGACAAGAACGCCGTTCCGTACCCCCTCACCCCAAACACTGTCCTCATCGTAACCATGGACGCAGTCAGCAAGACTGCCAACGACAGCAAGGTACCTACAGTACATCCAATCACCTTTGTCCTAAAAAAAAAAATCTTCATTAAGAGCAAACACTGAAAAAAAAAGTGGTATTTTCCGCATTTGGAGGAAAATTCTTTGGAATGGATTTAAACAAGATAAAATGTTTGAAACCGAGCCAGAAATACTAGACTC
Source organism: Carassius gibelio (assembly GCF_023724105.1). Lineage (NCBI taxonomy): Eukaryota > Metazoa > Chordata > Actinopteri > Cypriniformes > Cyprinidae > Carassius > Carassius gibelio. The sequence goes on from NC_068376.1 coordinate 26,585,638, forward strand.
TAGTATTCGAAAGCATCAAACTAGCACAAATATTTAAAAGAAGGATGTGATGGGGGAGTTTTCTGTGCCAGATTCCACTTGGGTATATTTCTCGATGTTTGACCAACCTTAGTATGAAAGCAGATCATAGTCCTTTAGAAAATAAACAGAACTGAAAGAAATCAAGAGCTGCAGACAGGAAACTTGTCTCGGCTTGTCTCGTCAGCCTTGTTACTCTGATGCACACGATGTGGGTGACCCTTTTACTAGTCTATGCAGGAAACTGTCTACTAGGTTAATGTGTCAATATGATCGCACGTCATTTTTGCAACACTGTCTAGCACTGACTGCTTGAAATCTAAATGCATTTAAATTCATTTTGATGCAATCATTACAGTACAGTGATGAATCACTCTAATAATAAAAAAAGCCACCTTAATTGTCACAATGATCCTCATGATGCTTGTTTCATCTGATGCGTTTCAGCTTTCTGTGAGGTTCTATGGAGAGAAAACTGAGGCTCTTGGGGATGCCCTGCTGCATCTAACAGCTGTTGGTACGTCTCCGATGTTTTCATTCTGAGACATACGCCTGTGTTTATGAATAATGCTTATGTAAACAGTGTTTGTGCTGTAACTGTAAACATCCTCATGCTGGTGGGACTGTGAAGGAACAAGTGAACCTCATGATGTCTCTGTTCTGTTTCAGAGATATCTCTGGACGTAGATGCTGACCGAGACGGCGTTGTCGAGAAAAACAATCCAAACAAGGTGAGCTTTGTTCAGTAGCATCATTATTAGGGAGATTTGTTTTTGGCTCATTGCTGCAGGTTTGGAAATGGTGCTAAAAAGGTCTGATCGGATTAATTCGTTTAGATGAATTCGAAGTCTTCTAGATGATATTCAATGTTCAATTTGTTTGCACCATCATCAAAGAAGATATTTGAAAAATATCAGTGTTTTCTTTTTTTGCCAGTACAAACTCAATCAGGTTTGGAAGCCTGTGTCTGCTGTGGAATAAAACATTGTGACACTTTATCTCACAATTCAGACTTTTTTCTTGCATGTCTGTGTAATATCGCACCATTGACATTTTTTTCCGAATTGAGAAATATAAACTTGCAATTGCAAGAAAAGTCAAAACTCAGGATTGCAAGAAAAAAGGCAGAATTGCAAAATATAACTCTGAATTCTGAAAGATAAACTCAGAATTGCAAAATATTACTCAGAATTTCGAGAAAAAAAATCAAGAATTACAATAAATCTCAGAATTGTGATTTAACAAAAACTAAGTAAAAAGTTGCAATGAAATGTGTGTGTGTATATATATATATATATATTTATTTTATGTGGCAGAAACCAACTCCCATTATAGGATCCAATGTCTTTTGAACCCCATTGACTTTCAAAGTATTTCTTCTGTGTTCCAACAGTATAGTGCTATTGTAGATATTAAAGATTTTATTTGAAGAATGTGTGATGGTAGATGATTCTGGCTCTAGGGATCATGGAAGTGGGGTCCAAATGGCCACGGTGCAATTCTGCTGGTCAACTGTGACTCAGAGACCACTTACAAGAAGACACTGGACAGTGACAATGATGAGATCCGCAAAGTCTCGGGTGAGTCTGGGCAGGTCTGGTGTCAGATATGGGATGCCACAGACATGTAAGTGTAAACAGACTTTGTACTAAAGTGTGTTGTATTTAATCAGCATTTTTAAGCACCATAGGCAGGCAAAATCATACTTCCTTATTCATTATTAATCTTGTTTGGACAGAATGCATTGCAAGTCCAGTAAAACTTAGTTTTTACCCTTACAGTTCTAATAAATATACATAAAAAAAATAGATCCATAAAAAATAATTAAATTTACAATTTCACCCAATATTGTATTTTATGTGCATATTCAGCTGTTAACTGTTAGTTAACATCTGACTCTACTCTTCAAATGCCAGGCCATGGAAAGGAAGTTTTTCTTTTTTTTTTAAATTGCAGATTTGCAGGACATGTCCAAGATGATCCTGCGCACCAACGGTCCAGCTGAACTTCCTGAAGGCTATAGACTGACCATGCACATCTCACAGAGCACTTCAGAGAACGTGAGAGTCTTCAGACCTCGCGCAAAAGGAAAGAAAGTCGATGGTTGGAGTGAGTGAATAATATATTTTAGATAATATACATTACAATGTTTTCAGTATACATTTTTGAAGAAAAATGTTTTTTGGAGCTTGTATAGTGTTTACTAAGCAAAAAACTGATGCATCATAAAGGAACATCAGTATTTTACTGAATGAGTCCTCTTTCTTTCTTACCAGAGCATAAACTCCTGAAGTTGTTCCTGAAAGATTATATCATGGTGGTGGGAACGGACATGCTGACACAGGAAGTGCCCTATCTAGGAGGCAAAACTGAACAGGAATTCTTTGTTGAGGGTCTTCGCTTCCCTGATAAAGACTTTGATGGGCTCATCACCATCAACCTCAGTCTACTAGAGCCCTGTGGCAAGGTTAGTCTGAGCTGATCTCTCATGATAACGTTCTGTGCTTTTATGTAATGGAATAACTTCTGCAGTCTGTAATAAGTTAGACTATAACTCCTCTATAAAATGAAGTGAGTTTAGAGTTATGAAACTCTAAATACTAATGACATTTGTTATTATTTTCTTAGGGTTTCCCTGAAACTCCAGTCTTTACAGATAAAGTGGTATTTCATATTTCTCCCTGGATCATGACCCCAAACACGCTCAAACCTGTGGAGGTGTATGTGTGCAGGTGATTCAGTCCAAGCTTTCTTTAACCCTTCATGTATCATATAACAAATATTGCCTTTCCAGAGATGAATACAGATTTTCCTAGTTTTTTTTTTTTTACCACTCACTCTTTCAGTCATTACGGAAGTTCTAAGCGGCCATGCATTATAATATTTTTTCTTCTTGTTTTCTCGTTATCTCGACATAACGAAGTTCGTTTTCTCGTTATAACGACTTCATTTTCTCGTTTTCTTGACATAACGAAGTTCGTTTTCTCGTTATAACGAAGTTCGTTTTCTCGTTATAACGAAGTTCGTTTTCTCGTTATAACGAATTAATTTTCTCTAAGAAGTTACAAAACTGCGCCAGCAGGTGGCACTAAAGACCTGAATATAACTGATGGGGTGTTGTACACTATCCACTTTACTGTACGCGGACCTTCCTCGTGATCGCTATAATTTGTGCAGTTTTCATTACTGACATTTAATTAATTCATAAATGTTAAATGCTTGAATCAATATGAATATTTTGTGTATTAAGTTCCTGCTAGATGCATGAGTTTCACCAACACGTTCTGTGTCATAAAATAACTGCTTATCAAAACCTAGGTTGACATCACTGTATTCTGTTTATCTACAGTAGGACGGGATTTAACGATGTAGGCTGATGTGCTTCTTTTCCTTATTACTAATCTTTATTGTTAACCATATTAATGAGAAATGTGATGTATATGTAAAATCCATAGGCTAATTTAATTCAGTTTTGTTCTATAATGTTGTAATCGTTTTTTTCTACACACACACACACACACACACACACACACTACACGTAGCCCTACACATGGTCGCACTTTTCAAACAGAAGCTTGTAACACACCTGAAATCTGCCACATCATATAATGACTACTACAAATTACAAATTATATATAATTTTATTTCAAATAAAGGGAAAATGAAAAGTGAGTTTAATCCAAGCAGCTCTAATTTCGCGGTGTAGCCATTTAAACATGTTAATTACAAAAACAAAACGTTCGTATTACTGTCTCTGGAAAAATCAACAGTAATTGATCAGCCTTTATTTATATACAGTACTGTAGACCTTATTACCTAGGCGAAGCTAAAGCTAAAAAAATACGCGCCTGCATGGTCCATCAGATGCCTGTCAAAGTTGAGTTCGTTACTATAGCAACAGTAAAACTGTCATGTCGTTATAACGAGAAAACAAACTTTCGTTATGTCGAGATAACGAGAAAAATAAGTCGTTATAACGAGAAAACGAACTTCGTTATGTCGAGATAACGAGAAAATTAAGTCGTTAAAACGAGAAAACAAAAAGGAAAAAAAATTATAATGCATGGCCGCTTAGAACTTCCGTAAGTCATGGGGAATACTGACTGTTTTGTCTTTCTTGCAGCACAGATGATAACTACGCATTCCTGAAGAGCATAAGGAACCTGGTGGAAAAGTGTGGCTACAAACTGAAAATATGCCATAAGTACATGAACCGAGGTGACCGCTGGATGCAGGTCAGTGAAATCTGCATAGGCTGATGTACTGTTAACTAGACAAGCATGTCAGGTGACTGTCATATGAGATGAGTAAGTCCTACTGACTCACACTCTCTGTCTCTCTCCTTACACAGGATGAGCTTGAGTTTGGTTACATTGACTCTCCCCATCATCACTTCCCTGTTGTACTGGACTCTCCTCGTGATGGAGCACTTCAGGATTTCCCCTACGACTCCATTCTGGTGAGTGAGACGAATAAATGCACCCAAATTCACCCAAAATGCCCATGCTATTCCAGGCCAACACTGAGCATGCACTAATCTAAAGATCTCAATAATCTAAATCGTTGTGTCACAGGGGCCAGACTTCGGGTACGTCACACGGTATGCTTTAAATGAGGAGGTGAGCAGTCTGGACTCCTTTGGTAACCTGGAAGTAAGTCCACCAGTCACAGTGAACGGGAAAAGTTACCCACTCGGCAGAATCATCATTGGAGTGGCGTTCCCTACGTAAGTACCTCAACTCGAACCTCCTAACAGTAACCACTACTAAAACACTGACGTTATATACATTGACTTCATATTGTTCCAAACACTTATATGTCGATTCGAATAAACAAACTAATAACTGAAAGATCCATCAATAATTTTAGTGTTTAATTTGAAGTGCAACACATGGCCGCAACATGACCAAAGTCGTCCAGGACTTCCTGTGGGCACAGAAGGTTCAAGAGCCAATAGCGCTGTACTCTGATTGGCTGTATGTGGGTCATGTGGATGAGTTTATGAGCTTTGTTCCAGCCCCTGACCGAAAGGTAAACCGATATGCTCAGAATACTACAATACGCTACCAGTCAAAAGATTGTTATAATTAAGAATCTCTTATGCTCACCAAGGCTGCATACATTTAATCCAAAATACATTAAGAATAGTATGTTTTCAAATGCCAGTACTTTATTCTGAACATAGCCAATACCCAAAACAATGCTAACTGTAATGGTTGGATTGTTCAGAAATTCAGGTTGCTGCTGGCTAGCCCTGACGCCGGATACAAAGTTTTCAAAAGCTTACAAATCACTGGGAATGGAAAAGCAGAAATGTTTCCGGGTAAACACTCACTACTTTTCGGTTTCCAAAAAGTTTACCATCCGCCACAGCTAACAGATTTGCCTGAACAGGTTTGCCAGAGGCCATCTCTGTAAATGAGATCCTGAGCGACAAAAAGCTACAAGCTGAAAACCGATACGTGCAGGTCAGTGAAATACATAACATTCACAAATACTGTAGCGCTTTGTGTCCAAACAGTACCTACCGTATTTTCCGGACTATAAGTTGCACTTTTTTTCATAGTTTGGCTGGTCCTGCGACTTATAGTCAGGTGCAACTTATTTATCAAAATTAATTTGAAATAAACTAAGAGACATGAACCAATAGAAAACATTACCACCTCCAGCCGCGAGAGGGCGCTCTATGCTGCTCAGTTATCCTGTAGTCTACCACTGAAGACATGGAGCGCTCTCTCGCGGCTGTAGACGGTAATGTTTTCTCTTGGTTCTAAATTAAATGCGACTTATAGTCCGAAAAATACGGTAGATATATTTGCAGCCAGATTTGACCGATTATGGGAAAGAATAATGCTGGCATCTTCTAACCTTTCGCTCAGAACTGTATTGACTGGAACAGGGACGTGCTGAAGAAAGAGCTGGGGTTGGACGATGATGACATCATTGATTTGCCCATCCTGTTTAAACTGTCAGAAGAGGAAACGAGGGCTGTGGCTTATTATCCCGACATGGTACATAATCAAGAACTAACTGAAAGCCCACTCACACTAGGACTATTTGATTTTTCTTGTAATTGAAAATTAAAGTGTCACATGATACTTCAGAAATCATTCTAATATGCTATTTGCTGCTCAAGAAACATTTATTGCTATTATCAATCTTCACAACAGTGCATACCTTAAATGTGAAGTATCAGGAACCTATGCTCCTATATTCAGCTGCTTGAGGAATCTGCTGTTATAGTTTTCCCATTGCAATGTCCTTTTTGTTTTGATGCATTACCTGTATTTACCTACAGGTGAACATGATCGTGTTGGGGGATCAGCTAGGCATCCCAAAACCGTTTGGGCCGAAGGTGAATGGCAGGTGTGCTCTGGAGACAGAGGTGTGTTCTCTTCTGGAGCCTCTGGGCCTCAAATGTACCTTCATTGATGACTTTGCCCCGTACCACAAACTGCTGGGCGAAGTTCACTGCGGTTCCAATGTTCTTCGAGAGCGGTCACCTTTCAAATGGTGGAACCTAGAGCTGTGAGAGAAAGCGACTAGACCAAGTCTCTTTAAGTGATGCCCTATTAAGTCTTCACAGTAGTTAGTTCTGGCAATAGACAATACATAGAGTAAAATACTAACTGGATAATTAATCTAAAAATGAAACATTCTCATGATTTACTCACCCTCATGCTGTCAAGCTCCGAAACCGAATGAGAAATCATTCATATCACTGTGTACGGTTTGGTATTCATACAACAGCTCTCTATGAGGAGCAGACAGAAGTGCTTGTTCACTGATGAAAGCCTTTTGTTGCACCCACACGTTGAGATTTGAGAGCTGCTGATTTTCAGTAAATGCAACTTGAACGACAGCAGATCATGGACTTATGAAACAACATGAGTGTGAGCAGACAACAGTTTTTAGTACTTTGTAAAATTCTTCTAACTTTCCTCTGATAACCAGGGGCCTCATTTATAAACGTTGCGTACGCACAAAAGAAGGCGTACGCCACTCTCTACGCAATAATTGATATTTATAAAAAGCAAACTTGACGGGAAAATGTGCGGTCCTTCACGCAAGCTCTGACCCAGGCGTACGCACAAAAACGGGTGAAATGAGAAATGGCGACACCGTCGGCAGATGGAAGAAACACGTGAAACTGAAAGTGAAAATGACAATACTGCCTCTCATAAATAACATGAAGACTTCACAAAGCAAGTCTTACAATTAACAGCCTGCACGAACACCCGTTTGATCGATCAGCAGTGAAACAAACAAAAAAAAATCAAACGAAAATTACAACAGAAATTCAAATGAACACATATTTGCAAAAAGAAAAGTGAAATATGTTCTGCAATATTGGCATGTTGTGCAATTCATCCTCATAAATAATATAGTTAACAGAACGAAATAATGTACAAAACTGATATTCTCGTCAATGTGTCCGTCTGGCGGAGCAGATATAGTTGCAATTAGACAGATAGATAGATAATTAAGGAGATAGATAGATAATTAAGGAGATAGATAGATAGATAGATAGATAGATAGATAGATAGATAGATAGAAAGATAGATAGATAGATAGATAGATAGATAGATAGATAGATAGATAGATAGATAGATAGATAGATAGATAGATAGATAGATGTATTAATTGTCCACTGGGGAAAGTTGTTTTCATAGTAAAACATTTCTTCATAAGCTACGGAATTATGGTATTCATGCATATGCCTTTAGTTTGTTTTATTTTTGATAAAACAATGTATGGCGTATGTCTTAACCATTCAGAAAGCAACAAGAAATTACATTGGCGCTGAACAATTTCCCATTTCCACGTCGATTATTACCGACATCTGTATCTTGTCAGATGCCATTAAATGGATGGAAATAAAATGCCCCATCACAATGCGTAATGACGCACAATGGCTGATCTTGCGCTCTTAGAAGATGTGGCAAATGGAAGAATTCGGAGTGAACGCATCTTTAGACAGCAAGAAGACTTGCTGGCAAACGAGGACGAGTGGCTTATGAGCCGGTTCCGACTTCCTCGAGCCGTCCTGTTGGACCTCTGCGGGCTTTTGGGCCCGGCGTTACAGAGGAGCACTCGGAGGAACCACGCCGTGCCAGTCCCACTTCAAGTCCTAACAACACTAGGATTCCTGGCGACTGGCACTTTTCAGAGGGAATTGGCTGACAGGTCAGGAATATCTCAGCCGACCCTTTACTTGGGTAATGCCAGACGTGTTAAAAGGCATAATAGCTTCGTCCCATGATTCCATAAAGTTTCCATACACGGCAGGTGAACAGGCAAACAAGAAAGCTAAATTTGCAGCTATGTATGGTTTCCCAAATGTCATCGGTGCTATTGACTGCACTCATGTTGCCATAAGGGCACCGAACGTTAATGAAAATACTTCATTAATAGAAAGCATTTTCATTCAATCAATGTCCAAATTATTTGTGATGCAGACATGTTGCTCACTAATGTAGTAGCTCGGTGGCCTGGGTCAACCCATGACTCATTTATTTTAAGACACCGCAGTGTTGGACGCAGACTCGAGGCGTTTGGAAGTGATGCGTCGCTTGTAAAGAACAACAAAAGGTGTGGAAAATATTATTGCATCGGTGAGGACACGTCCACCGCTGGAGGGTTGAGAGCCGCGTGCCATGGAGACGCTGGGTCCAGACGGCTGCTCAGCTGCAGCATCGTAACCACTGGCCCCGCTGGAACACCCAGCAACTGAAATAAAATTGTTCTATATTAATAAACTGTAATTGTGTAGCCTGCATACATGTGACTTGACTGCATTCATTTTACTTATTTCTCTTACCTGTGTCACCCGGTGCATCTGGCGCGTCAGTGTCCCCCTCCGCCTCAGTCACCACTCCACTTAATAGGGATTCCCCAATAATTGCCGCTAGTCTCTCATCAAGAGGGGTCAGCTCCGGTGTCCCCTTTCCCCCACCCGTGGCAGACACACTCTGGCGATGGAGCGCTAGACGTTTTTTTGCCTCGACTTTGATGTCCGACCATTTCTTTTTTATTTCGGCCACGGTCCGAGGTTGTGAGGCTACAGCACGGCGTCTGGCACCGTTTGCCACTCAAGTGCCTTTTTGGCATTAGTAATGCCCACACTGTGCCCTCCAAACAACATTTTTCTCCTCTTTTCCTCCTCACCAATGATAACTTCTACTTCACATTGAGTGAAGTTACGTTTTTTTGATTTCTTCTCTGTGTTTGCCATGATTTCGCAATCAATGAATATTAACTTGTGGGCGTTTCACGGACTATCTATGGGCAACTATGGGCGTGTCATGAAGCCGCAAAAGCTGCGCTACATTTAGAATTGATTGTGATTTATCAAGGGAAAAATCCGTAGGATGTGCGTGCGCACGGTTTTATAAATCCGAATATTTCTGTGCGTACGCACGTCCTATGTTTCATCCGTACGCCACTTCTGACGCAAATCCTACGCAAAGTTTTATAAATGAGGCCCCAGGCCTCGTTTTAGCAGTATAGTTCCTTCTCTGGCTGTAGTGGTGTTGCTTCAGGATTTCTAAAAAAAAGAATTAAGGGCTTACACAATTCTACATAATGCTTTGAAAAGTGGTTCAAAATAATGTTAAACTGTTGTGTTGTTGTCTTTTTCTAACAAAAAGTTTACAAAGTCTTTCTTAACTGTGAACCATGAATGTTTATTCTGTGTTGCCTTACTTCTAATGACTGAGAATTTGATTTAAGAACTGGGTATCTGTGATTTTTCTATAATTTCCATTTACAGCAATAAATAAACATTTAATTACCCCTCTGATTTTTATTAAACGCAATTTATTTTGTTTTATTACAAAAAAAGGGAGAAAATGTTGTATTTACAGTGAAACATTTCATAAAGTAGCACAATAAGCACTTGTAAGGGACAACAATCACTTGCAGAAAGCAGTCGGTGTTTGTTTGGAATGAGTTTGTGCTTCATGGCTTTAACATGTGCAAACACATTCTGTACAGTCGACTAATCAGCAGAGACTTAGGACTCTGACACAGTGAACGTATGGATTCAACCAGCCAAAAATATTTCTTCCTTTCAATTAACTGTTATAGAAGTATCACCCCTGGAAGCACCCAAGCAAGCAAAAATTCTACTGTAACTCTTCAAACAAGAAGCAAATTGGCATATTCATCTTAGAAAAAAAGTACCAAGGTATTGTCATGTTTCTGAACATGAAACTGTCATGTCATGTTTCTTCGATGATGGTAATACCATGCTATTCTTTGAAATGTGCATCATATACAGTAAATACCATCGTATTTTAAGGAGCTGTAAAGTGACTAAAATGTCTTTGCAAACATAGTCATTTCATCATTAAACGAATAAAACGTGTATTTGGGTTTGAAAACATTTGCTATTGAACAAAGCATCTGATGAATATATTCCGACGTTGTGTATTCCCTAATCCACATCCACGATCACATGTGTCTGCAGCTTTACATTCATATTGCTCACATATAATATAAGCTAAAACGTCTTCAGGACTTCAATATATCTGACTTGAGAGACACTGATGTTTTAATCTGCACAGCTATCTTTAAAACATGACACTATTACATTAGTGCACAGATTACACACAGACAGCTGCGGCCTTACAAAAATATATTGATCAGTAAAACAGCATAATCTTAATAAATAATATTTAAAACAGCATATCACACCTGATCTATTAATCCTAAATTATGGGATGCAGAAATGGCTTGGGTGCTCGATGCCAGATAGAGAACTATGCTGAAGAACAACATTTAACATTTACCTATACTCATTTTCAACATCATTACATTATGACAACAAAACAGAACCACACATAGATGTGTATTACAGTGCATGATGGGTTTATGCTGAACCTCATTTGTTTTTCTTAAAGATGTCGTAAGCAGTGACAGCTTACCACCCCGTAACTAAAAGATCTACTCACCGCAGTGAGCCTCAATAAATAAATAAATATGACAAATAAAACCCAAACCCACTGAATGAGAAAAGAAAAGAAAGCAAGCAGCCTATGATAAGGCCATAATCATGTGTGATTCATTGCCAGCTGGCAGCTCTTTTCTGTTCTTCTAGACGTGTACCAGCCTTCAGCACAAGCCAGGCAGGTTTGCTATTTTGTCTACAGACCAACAGCCACATGATAGAAGATAAAGGGCTTGAGTCCGTCTGATGCACACTTGCCCGACTGTGCGCCGCAGGGCTGGAGCTAGCAGTTCGATCCCATTCACATCTGTGTCTCTACAGGAACTCACGTCGAGTGTCCGCTGCAGAGGGCAGCTTATGAAAATGCTGAAAATAGAACATAATTAATGATTAAAGAGAATAAGATTTATACAAATGCATATAGTGTACATGCAGTTCAAAAGTTTGGGGTTGGTAAGACTGTTTAATGTTTTTGGAAAGTCTCTCCCTCTCACTAAGGCTGCATTTCTTTAAAACAAAAATACAGTAAAAGCAGTGAAGATAGAAATGTTATAACTTTTATAACTATTTTAATAAGCTATTTATTTTTGAATTTTCAGCATGGTTACTCCTGTCTTCAGTGTCACACAATCCTTCAGAATCCTTCTAATATGATTTGCTGCTCAAGAAGCATTTCTTATTGTTATCAATGTTGAAAACAGCTGTGTTGCTTAATATGTTTGTGAAAACCGTGATACTTTAAGGATTCTTTACTGTCACCTTTGATCCTTGCTGAATAGAAATATCAGTTTCATGCTTAAATGTCTTACTGATCCCAAACTTTTGATTTGTAATGTAAATTTCCGATTGCCATGCTACTTTACAAATATCAGTACAAATGCCTTAACAAAAATCATAAAGGGATTAAATTAGGTCTTTAAGAGGTATAACAATGCAACTATAATCAAATGATAAACCCAATAAACATATCAAAACAGATAAAATCCACTTTTTGCTGTTCCTAACCTGTTGATGGACATCCATGAAGCCATCTACAGCTTACAGGACAGCTAGCAGTTCTGTGCAGAAAAACGACATTAGATCTGATGTTCAAGAGCAATTGTACGGCTACAGAGAGAAACAGTCATTCTATGACTTTAAAGGGTAAATATCAGTTTAGTTATTTGCTTAAATCCACTTATAACATTAGTCAAGGTTCATAATCATCTTCCAACCTCTATACGGGACGTTTTTATTCTGCTCTGCCTGTAGGACTATATAAAAATGCCTTTTTTATGATAGGCATGTTCTTATGGCAAGCACATTTCTTACCGAGTGTTGTCTCTCTGTTTTTGGACGAGGTTCAGATTGCTGTCGAAAGGGACCTATAGTGAAAGGAGTTTAAAAAAAGACAAAATTCAAATGAAATCTAAAAATATAAAAACTAAATCTAATTCAAAATATTAATAAATACTAAAGCAGTATATCAATAACACTAAAACAACACTGGCTCTATTGTGGGCCTTAATTTCATCATGTATATTCCCTTAGTATTATTGAGACAATATTTGCTCATAATACACAGCTGCAAAAAAATTCTTTTATAGTTAATTATGGTTGCTACAGGTTAAAAACAGATCTCCAATGATTTTATTTTCATCTTAGCTCACTTCTGATTGAAATAATAGACGTAAAATAAGCACAGTAGGAAGGTTGTTGGTCTGTCAATGGTGTATTTTGTTTGTGATGCATCATATCTCATATAATCTTTTTGCTTCTGTTACCTATCAGGAAAGATATCATTTACATTATTCATTTGGTAGATATGGGAAGTCGTGGCCTAATGGTTAGAGAGTCAGACTCCCAATCGAAGGGTTGTGAGTTCGAGTCTCGGGCCGGCAGGAATTGTGGGTTGGGGGAGTGCATGTACAGTTCTCTCTCCACCTTCATTACCACGACTTAGGTTCCCTTGAGCAAGGCACCGAACCCCCAACTGCTCCCCGGGCGCCGCAGCATAAATGGCTGCCCACTGCTCCGGGTGTGTGTTCACAGTGTATGTGTGTTCACTGCTCTGAGTGTGTGCATGGGTTAAATGCAGAGCACAAATTCTGAGTATGAGTCACCATACTTGGCTGAATGTCACGTCACTTTCTCACTTTTTTTTTTTCTTTCTGTCTTTATCTGGGAAACAAACACATGACCTTGGCATTGTCAACAATCACCCTCTACTGTTTGAGCTAATGCTAATGCTAATGATGAAGCTACATTACAGGGTTGTAGAATAAGCAATATTTGTCTTATACAGGCTTAAAGGATTAGTTCACTGCCAGAATAAATATTTCCTGATCTTTTACTCACTCCATGTCATCCATATTCATGTCTATCTTTCTTCAGTCGCAAAGAAATTTAGTTTTTTAAGGAAAACATTCCTGGATTTTTCTCCATATAATGGACTTCAATGGTGGCCAATGGGCTGAAGGTTCGAATTGCAATTTCAGTGCAGCTTCAAAGGGCTCTGCATGATCCCAGCCGGGGAATAAGAGTCTTATATAGCGAAATGATCAGCCATTTTTATTCTGGAAGTGAACTAATCCTTTAAGATGGGTAAACTGCATAATATTCAAGATGAGCACAACATATTTCTGGCCTCCTCAATGAAGCATTTTACACGCACAAAAATTGAACAGTCAAACACATAAATGATCATTATGTAATAAATATTTGCTTGGGTTGTTGGGAGGTGAAATGTTTATTCTGTCTCACCCTGTGAGCCGCTCTGACTAGCAGTACCAGAGCCGTCTTCCAACCACACACCGCTGTATGTGAAGGAATCTCGATTGTGAGGCGTACCAGCTGAAGACAGACTCTCCTGTGTTCCAGAAAAATGAAAAACATATTCAAACAACAGAACCATTCAGTCTTGCCAAATTATACAGGTGTATTGATACTTCTGTTCAGACAATTAAATGCAAATTCCATTAAGCCTGTATACATTTGCCTGTGAATAGAATGGGTGTTTAAATAAAGGTGTTTTTTTCTGCCTGTCAGTTTGTTTGAATATATATGAATTTTATCCAGTGAAAACAGTTAGATCACAATGTAGTGATCTTTTAAGTAAAGTATGAGTCATGCATTGATCAATGATGAGTCAGGTGTTTGTGACCATACCAGTCCGGTGTCGTAGTCCTCTGTCACTTCATGTTCCTGCTCGTTCTTTTCCTCCACGCTTGTGAAGCTACTTGCATTGGACGAGGAGCGAGACAGATCCTGAGACTCCGGGATGGAGGGAGCTCGACAGCACAGGGCCGAACTACAAACACACACACGCATATGCACATATAAGAGATCAAATCAACCTGAAAGGCTAGAATAGTTCACACCAAAATTTTCATTTACTAAACATTTCTTCAAAACTTGTTTTGCAACTTATCAATGTCTTGAAAGGGCTGAGGGTGAGTAAATGTGTCATTTTGGGGGAGTGAACCACTCTTTTAACTAATCACCATTAAATACATTTGGTCAAAGAGTAGATGCATGTCCTTTTTGATTTAATATTGTTGGTTGAGGCATACTGTATTTGATTCACTTTTGAATTCAAACACATTTTGATTACTGTATCACACATTAGCTGCACATACTGTAAAAGGAAAAGCTGCTCACTTTTTTTTTTTTTACCTTTGCACCTGGAAACTACTTTAGACTGATTTATTTGCACCAGCTGCACTGTCCATGTGATTAAAGGGTGTTGTTTGAGATGTATTTTGATAATGGAATACGTTATGATAGCACTAGAGATATTCATGTTCAGTGATTGCTAGTGTAACTTCTCAACACATTCATAGAGGTTAATGTAGTTGTATTACTAATGACTCATTGACAAACTAGTAATGTTTAAACTCAAATATGGTAAAGCAAATATCTATTATTTGCAGCTAGGAGTGGTTTTATGTAGAGGATAATAAAAGATCTGAACCTCACAAGGAGCGGCCCGTGAGCAACTACCTATAGCTCCCTTTGAACAAACTACTTACTACACATGAACATGTTATTCAACTTTGAGCATATTACATATACAAATAATAGACAAAAATAAGCTTATAAATCCCAGTGTAACAGTATTAATTTTCAAAGGAAATATGTTTTTGATCCACATGCACTACAGTTAAGAAGTATGGGGTCAGTACAAAATAACTGAATACCTGTATCCAGGAAAAAATTAAGTGACAGTAAAGATTTTAAAAGGGTTTATATATATATATATATATATATATATATATATATATATATATATATATATATATATATATATATATATATATAAATATTTCAAATGATGTCCTTTTCAACATTTCATTCATCAAAAAAAAATAAATAATAATAATTAAGCAATAGTGCAGAAGTGCTTCTTCAAAGGCAAATCAGCATATCAGAATGATTTCTGAAAGATCCTGTGACTCTGAAGACTGGAGTAATCAAGCTGAAAATTAAGCCTTGCACCACAGGAATAAATTATATATATAAAAAAAAAACATCAAAATAGCAAAACTAATATTAGGAAGTAAATAAAAACAATTAGTTCACATGATCATAGACACCTTTCCTGGAATGTAAAGATCAGATTATGTGAAAAACTGACCATCCATATGCAGGAAGACCCTGCATTAGAGTGTGATTACAGGAAAACAATGTCAGTGTTTCATTGGTGCTCACCCAATCCTGGTGATCTGCATCTCAGGAGAGCTCTGACTGGATGAGTTGTCTAATCTGAAGTCCTGAGTGGTGTGTCCACCATCAGATGTCCTCTGTGGACTAGGGGACACCTCGCGACTGCTGAAACATAATGATTAACACATCTTAAATATTGTTTTCAGAACTGCATTTTTCATATTGGAGACCGAATTAACCAGACCTAAAAAGATACTTATTTTTCAGATACTTACTAGATTAGATTATAGTCTTTGTTATATTTCTTTATATGTTTTTTTACTTTTAATGAAATGTAATGGATTACGCTTTACAAGAATGTATGCCATTTGTTCTGTTATGATGACAGAATTGCCACTGTGACATTGTTCAAAAACATCAATGTCTGTATGAATTGCATTTTCATGTGTTTTTGAATAAACTAACAACCCATGTTTGTTTAAAACCTTGTGATAAAATCGCTTCAACTACTAACAGAAAAGGCTGTCCTACATTGTTTTTCGTACCTTCTCTCCTGAACCTCTTGTATGTTCTCAATCCCAATGGCACTGCTCCTCCTGGAACTGAATGGACCAGATTTCTTACGGGTTGGGCTTTTTCCAGGAATAATCAAGGACTATGGAGAAATCACATTTGGGTCAGATTTAATAGTACATTTGGATGGCTAATCGGCTGTTATGTCCGCCTGTCATGAAAGGCTCTCACAGTTATTGCTGTTGTGCTTGTTGTTACAGCAATGGAGATGGGACGGTACTTGTGGAGAGCCCCATCTGTTCTACCGACCACCAACCAAAGAGATCATAAGAGCCAATTACAAATCAGTTTTTTTTCTTTTGTAATGGTGAAATGATAAAGATCAGAAATGGCAGGAGAAGACCTGGTCTACCATTAGCACAAGCCTCACAGATGTGCCATGATGATTCAAGCACAAGGTCAAGCGCAGTCGCAGGGCACGACGGATGCCAGCTGTGACTCTGTTGGGCTGAGGGATCAGAGGCATGCAGACTGGCACAAACTAAAGCTGCCACATTGTTTTGGGGCTTCTCATGACAGCCTGCATTTTTTTAGCAAGATGTTGTGTCTTTTAAACAATTTAAGGTCGGCTGACCTCCACAAGGGCATTCATACTCACAATGCCGGGTGTTTTGGGGGCGTCTGGTGGGTTGTGTGTAAAGCTTCCGCTGTGGCTTGTGGAGACGGTGTGTGGTTTTTTGTTGCTGAGGCCCATGGCATCCATAGACTGACTTCTATTGCGGATTACTCGCTGGAAAGAGAAAAACAATGCACTGCATCACTGCAACACAACACTAGAGGACACTACAACTGCTTATATGAGAACCAGGAGGGCTAGAGAGAGTGAAGGACAGTGAACGAGTGAAAGTGGTTAGGATTGGACTAGTATGCTAAAAGATTTCAAAAAAATGTCAGTATGCAAAGAACACCAGGTCAATTCTTTATTTGCCAAAATGTGCAAAATGTAAATAATGTACTTTTACTTACAGTGCACTTTTTTCTTTTACTAGATTTAATTGATTAATCAACATGGATATAATGTTTCAACAAAAAATTATATCAAAATTGTAACTTACTGCCGTTAGAAACATTTAATTGTTCTATTATACACTGTTTAAATACACTACAGCTCAAAAGACTGATGTCAGTAAAACTGTATGAAATTAATACTTTTATTTAGCAATAATTAATTAAACTGATCAAAGTGACAGTTATGACATTTATATTTCAAATTACAGCTCTTTTTGTCTGGTTTTTTTTTTGTCTTTCTATTTATCAAAGATTAAAAAATATTTAGAAAATGACCATGGTTTCCACATCGTGTTCCAATATTAAGCAGCACAACTATCATCAGTAAATGTTTCTTGAGCACCAAATCAGCATATTAAAAATGATTTCTGACGGATCATGTGACACTGAAAACTGGATTAATGATGCTGGAAATTCAGCTTTTAATCACATGAATAAACTACATTTATTTTTTAAATATATTTAAATAGGAAACAATATTAATACATAATGCATGCAGACTTCGTGATCTTAAGAGATTTCTTTCAAAAACATTTGAAAAAATAATTTACACACATACAATATACAATGTATAATGCATTAATCATACTTTAATATCACACTATTTTTTGCATATTACACTTTTGGATGCAATAATTCTAATCTCACATATAGGATTTACAGTATGCAAATTGAAAAAGTCATCTCTGCTGTTCACCATTATGAAGTGCTTCGAGCGACTGGTCCTAGCACATCTCAAAGACTCCCTCCCACCCACACTGGACCCACACCAATTTGCCTACCGCAGAAATAGGAGCACAGAGGATGCAGTATGCACAGTGCTGCACTCTGCACTCACACACCTGGACCATAACAACACGTATGTAAGGATGTTGTTTGTTGACTTCAGTTCAGCATTTAACACCGTCATTCCCTCCAAGCTGACCACAAAACTTGGAGACCTGGACATCAACACCTCCCTCTGCAACTGGATTATGGACTTTCTGACCAACAGGCCTCAGCATGTTCGGTCAGGCCACAACCACTCCACCACCATCACACTTAACACTGGCGTACCACAGGGCTGTGTGCTGAGCCCATTCCTCTACTCCCTTTACACCCACGACTGCAAGCCTGTGCATGGATCCAACTCCATCATTAAGTTTGCAGATGACACCACGGTGATTGGCCTCATCAGTGACAACGATGAGACTGCCTACAGGGAAGAGATACAGCACCTGGCCACATGGTGCGCTGACAATAACCTGCTCCTTAACACCAATAAGACCAAGGAGCTCATTGTGGACTTCAGGAAGAAGAAAGGAAGCACGCATGACCCCATCCACATTAACGGGATGGTTGTTGAATGTGTCTCCAGCTTCAAGTTCCTGGGAACCACCATCTCGGAGGACCTGTCCTGGACTACAAACACCTCCAGCCTCGTCAAAAAGGCTCACCAGCGCCTTTTCTTCCTCAGGACACTGAAGAAGAACCAGTTGTCTTCAACCATCCTGGTGAACTTTTACCGGTGTGCGATCGAGAGCATCCTGACCAGTTGCATCACAGTCTGGTATGGGAACTGCTCAGTGGCTGACCGCAAGGCACTGCAGAGGGTGGTGAAAACTGCCCAGCGCATCACAGGGACACCACTTCCTGCTCTTGAGGACATCCAGAAAAAACGCTGTCTACGTCGAGCTTGCAGCATTCTCAAGGACTCCTCTCACCCTGACCACGAACTGTTTAACCTCCTCCCCTCCGGAAGGTGTTTCAGGAGCCTCCGGACAAGGACCACAAGATTCAGGAACAGCTTTTTCCCTAAAGCTGTCTCCTTGCTGAACTCTGCCCTCTGACACCCCTCAACACCCCCCACACCACACATAGACTCCTCCCCCTCTTCAACACTCTGATTTATTTATTTACTCACAACAAGCAAAAAGTAACTTGTTATTACTTGCACTACTGCCTGTTCATCCAGGAACACTGTATAATCCATTTGCACATTGAAATATTTTTTTCTATGCACTTTACTGTCCATTGCAATACTGTAAATTATGTTCATAGTTCTGCCTATAGTGTACATACACTTTTACATAGCCCATCTGTATAGTATGTTCATAGTACACCTATCTGTATATCGTGCTTATAGTATTTAATATCTGTAAATTATGTCCATAATACTTACCTGTATAGTTATTGTACATATTATAGACCTTTATTCTGTACTTACTGCTTATTGCACTTCTGGTTAGATGCTAACTGCATTTCGTTGCCTTGTACCTACATGTGCAGTGACAATAAAGTTGAATCTAATCTAATCTAATCTAATCACCAGAACTCTTTTGTCATATACAAGCATCATTTTGTCAGTAAATATTGAAACAAATAAAAAACCTATATAACAACTTGAAGAGATTCAAATGGATTCTACCTTAAAAGACTCAAAGAAGCCACTGCTACCGCCTCCTCCATTCTCCAGCTTGTCATCATCTCCTCCGAGTCCTATCATGGACTGGCTGTTCACATGCAGCTCCTCGTATAAAGTCTCCAGCAGAGCAGAACGTGTCCTCTCCTGGAGAACAAAGACATTTTAAAGTGATATGCACGCAGATGCTCCCAAACAAATATAAACACAAACACATGCGTGTGTGCCCTTCTCACCTCCAGCTTTGCAAACTTCTCCGCTTTACAGCAGGAATATTCAGCATTGATCAGTTTGGTCAAGAGGAACTCATGAAACTCTGGACTCTAAACAAAACACAATGAACAAAGTCTAAATTAGACACAGAAAGCCATTCACAAATGCACAGCGAGCGATAAAACAAATGCATGCAGCAATCTACAAATCTCCATAGTTGAAGGATGTGTAGAATTTTCCATGTGGAGCTAGTTCCAAGACATAAACGCAGGCTGAAAAGATGTACCTTTTTAAAGACCGCTGGGTCTGGAAGGGCAGGGCCAAAGAAAGGCACATCATCTCTTGCCGTCACAGATACCTATAATATCACAAAAGAAATGATGACACATATCAGGAAAGCTTCAAGAAAATTATTTACAAAGTTGTTTTGCTATATTGGAAATCTTCTATATGACTTCAGAACTGAATCAAAACATTGTATGTAATCACCTATGCCAAGCAATCCATGGCTCAAGATTCATTTCGAAAGATTCAAACAAGATCAATTACCTTATAAAGGATGTTATCAGTGCAGGCGTTCTCCACTTGCACCACTATGTAAGCGTGAAGGAAATTTGATGCAATCATATCGGGTACAAACGGTGTATTTTCTTCTTGGAACACAATGGCCACGATGTCATTTCCTATATGCCTTTTCCTCTGCAGCTGAAATTAAGGCACACCAAGACAACCAAAACTGTGAAGTAATAAGAGGAAGCTGCCCATAAGGTCTGTACAACTGATTTAAGATTCACTTCTTCGAACAGACTGGCCAGAACAAAAACTTGAACTGAAAACTAAAATAGATCATGCCATTGAAAAATTTCTATTTGTGTTCTCGAACAGAATCAACACTGTTATATCAGATTGTGAGTTATATATAAGAACATGATTGCATACAAATGCAGGAATCTTGTCACGTGGTCTATCTGTATTGCCCAAAACAATTTTCCCTTACAAGGGATAAAGTAAATAATAATAATAATAATAATATTATAAAACTTTTATGTCAATAAAACACACTCCTTGTTGTTTCCCCACTGCTCCGGGTGTGTGTTCACAGTGTGTGCGTGTGTTCACTGCTCTGTGTGTGTGCACTTCGGATGGGTTAAATGCAGAGCACAAATTCTGAGTATGGGTCTCCATACTTGGCTGAATGTCACTTTCACTTTCATAAAGTTTTTCTTTTAATATTGTCTCTTACTGGTAATATACAGAAAACAAGTTTGTTCTAAGTGTGACCAAAAAAAAAATTAAAAAATTAAAAAGTTTGAAGATTTTGTATTGGCCTACTCATAAATAAATACACATTTTGTTCATGCCTACACATTTATGAAGTTATGAGTAGACCCACACTAAATTGTCATACTTTTCATATTTATGCTCACTGATTGTAGATGATAATGTTCAGAAATACAAAGAAAAGAAAAAGAATAAAAGAAAAAAAAGAAAAGAAAATCTATTATATATTATAAATACAAAATATTCATTTCCTTAGACCAGATTATACTTCTCATTAAATTAAATATTAAAACAAAGAAAATCAATCAAACACTGCATACAAATTAAGTATAGTTTTATGATTTTGTATGGTATATTATGAACATATTCCTTTTTGTTGCACTGCAGTTTTTCCTTTTGAGTTTGTGGTGATGTTTTTTGAGATTCACCTATATACTGACAAAGATCATTACA
The DNA here is from genome assembly GCF_023724105.1 of Carassius gibelio. Taxonomy (NCBI): domain Eukaryota; kingdom Metazoa; phylum Chordata; class Actinopteri; order Cypriniformes; family Cyprinidae; genus Carassius; species Carassius gibelio. The sequence goes on from NC_068376.1 coordinate 26,607,180, forward strand.
TTTCCCACAAAATAACAATATTGGATCATAATATTATACATATTACAAACTGATTTGTGTCTTATTGCACCAATGATGTCAAAGCCCTAAACGTCAGAACAAGAATTACATTTATACTTGATTTAACATTGCAACAAAACATTATTAGCTTTCTGCAGGGTGTCAGTTTTATCTTCTATAAATCTTCAAAGGTTTATCCGATTAGCTTTCCTCGGTTGAACCGTTCGTTGGCTTGTCTTCACAGTTTGCTCATAAATACTTAATAGAGAGTGCTGTCATAACAGAAAATAGTTCACAGACATTCACATGTTCAAAAGAAAACTGCTTGTCTTTATCATCAACAGTGCTCAGGAAATTAATCAAATGTATTGAGCATGTTTGCAGCACTGTAGCAAACATCAGTCAAAATTATGTTTTTAGATAGAAACGAACCATTTTAAGGCAAAAAAAACACATTTGTCGTGTCAGTCTGGAGGCCATTAGCATATCGCTATACTGTAACTCTCATATGACATCACATATCTCGTGCAATAGTGATTAAAAAGCAGCAGGTGATGAGTCTGTACTCATATGTCATCTCTGGCCTCTGAGGCACCATACCAAAGAAGGTGTGTTTTAGTGCTCAGCTTTGTCTGTGCTCAAACCCCTAGGTGACATTCTCTCTCTGAGCAAAGCAAAGCAAAGCATGCATGACAACAGATGGCTTTCAAGGGTTAGTCCTTTGCACTGTGTGGTTTGCTTGCTAATTAACAGAGCATGCTGTTGGTCTGTGCATAACACAGTGGCCAAGCAACTCTGGGGGGGCTGCAACTGGTAATATTCCCAAAACTAATACGAGATGTGACATAAAACAATATCCCAGAATATTAGTGGTTCGTCCTAAGCATGCTCATGTATTTACCCACCCTCTACAGGTTACCAAAAGTTGATTTAGCTAAGAATAGGAATCTAAAATCTGGAGAAACAAAACAAAACATGAGGTCTTACCTGCTGGGTATCACCTTCAGTGTATGGGAGCTTTGTGGACACGTGGAACATTATCTCTTTATTGTGGAAGTTGTGATAGACTGACTCACTTCCTGTCTGTCCATGTGCCACATCCAGGCCTCCACGAAAGCTGTATTATGAAAGAAGAGTTACTCTACAAACTCAAACATACCAGCTGTACAAACAACCTTTTGTTGGCCCTGGGACAACATTGCAATAAACAATCACACTGCTCATTAAAACCTGACCTAGACTTGAAATCAAAGGCAAATTACAATATCATAAGATTGACTTCAGCTCTCCACCTAACCCTAAAATGTGAATGGTAGATAGCAATGTTGTTCCAGGAGCAGGAAAAATGTCCTGCTTGGGTACAGTTCATGCTAAATACTGTAGGTCTATACCCTTTAAAATCATGAAGTTCAATCGTCTCTCCCAAGAACTCCAGAAACTCAACAAAAGCTGGACTTTCCTCATTGTTTCCGAATAGCTCCTCTTCTGATGTCTGAAAAAAAAGAGAGAACATTTTCAGTTCACAATTCATTTAAATTGAGCAAGCCAAGAATTCAGATCTCATAAAGGTAAGCCAACCTGTGCAAATTTCTGGTAGATGACTCCAAACTTGAAGTTGTTGCTGATTACATGCTCATCAAAGGTCACAATAAGCCTGGATGCCTTTAAATGGGTTACAAATGAGGGACAGTGACAGAATGTCCATGACATTCATTTTTGAGGTTTCTATTCCAGCTTACCTTTGGGTATAAGACAGGATAAAATCTATCCACATTCACCTCTTCACAGACAAGCTTAAAAAAAGACAAAGATTTAATGTTTAAACGAACATACATATTTTTTATCAAATAATTGTATATGATTACTAAGGCTATCAATTTAACATATTCATTTAGTAATTCACCTTTTGTAAGATCTCATTTGCATTGGAGTTTTCTCAGCAAACACTAATATATGCAAATCATTTCAACTGAATGTATAATTATAATTGCAAAAAAATATAAAAATTAAAATTAAATATAATTTTAACTGAATTCATCCACCTCTTTATTTTGTATTTTTTATCCACTGACAGCAATGCAAAATTCTTCTTTGCTCAACTATTTATGTTAATGACCTACCTTCGCCATCTGGACAACATTAGGGAACTCGGTCAGACAAGAAATTGGTATCACATCATGACAGGTTTTAAACTTTGACCTACAATTAAAAGACATTAGATTCACAGTTAGCGCCAGCATTACAAACTAATATAGTAACAGTATAACCAAACTAGACTCAACTGTACTTCACAAACACATTCTCTGAGACAAACTGCTTATGCTACTCTATCGCTTTGAATAAAAGAGTCTGCTAAATGTAATAAAGTAATGTAAATGTTATATTTACCAGAAAGGACAATGACACAAAGAGAGAGATCAATGGTACAGTAGTGCAACTATTAAAAAAGTAGCCATGCGAATCACTCCAGCATTCAATTATCTTACAGCCAATACACAACATTCAAAGAGTCCCTGAAGAGATCCTTTTATAAAGTGAAGCTTTACAGATCAACCTCTCTCTGACATGTACACTGTCCCTTATTCCCATCCCCATCATTAAAGGGTTTCGCGACAGGCTTTAGGTTATAAAGAATGGATGTGCCCTTGTGTTTCTGCTGGCTATTTTAAGCACTTAAGTCAGAGCATCTCTGAAAATGAACAATGAGAGAATATGTGACAGGAGAGTGTGGATGTGAAGGTTTCTTTAAAAAGAAAAGTGTCTGCGACTGGGTTGTGCACCATTCAGAACTGAATTGAAAATATCTTTTAAATTCCAATTCAATTTCTAAACCTGGATATCAATTAAGGTAGCAAAAGGGATTTGTAAATCGAAGTATATAAGGACGTGGCATTACAAGGGAATGAGGGTCTGTTCTGAGAACTGGGATTGGCTCTATATTTGTACAAAACTGTATATCAGCGATTTACTTTTATATATCTCCTAAGGTTTTTCAGGAGAAACATCTGCAACAAAAGATTTAATGAAAAACAGAATTCAAAGCATCAAAGCAATTAATTTGTCATCTGTGAATAGTCATGACATGAGTATATGCTTGAAGTACCTAAGCATCAGTCGAAGGTGCTCCTGGTCTCCAATCACATCATACTTCACCGAGAAGACCAGGTGGCCCAGAGCACTGTCCACTGAGTAATAATTAAAGTGCTCCTGCAGAAAGAGTTATACATGCATAAACCCTCTGAAAGACTCTTTACATTATCACAGATTCCTAAAAGCTCAGACCCTGAGAGACAGCAAGCTCAAAGAGTATTATTTCTGCAGAGGAAGATGAACGGCAATAATGAGATAAAACAACCAACCGTAAGAATCATCCATCAATTTGATCCACTGTTTTATTATTTTAAACTATACCTCAACACATGTTCATATTGCAGGTAAAGCATAGATAAATAAATTAGATATGCATATACAAAACTAAATACTCTTTGTATAATAATTTATTTTTAAATGGGGACGCAAGGTAGCAACAAAAAAAGGAACAAAATAAATGTTATATACAAATGCGCATAATATATCATACTATATGTTATATAATTTCATACTGCCAATATTTGGCCTTTTTAAATAGTCATCGGTTTGATGAGGCTGATATCGTTTTTGATTTTAGTTGATTATACTATATAAAATTCCTGATCGCACATTGTGGCTGTTTGTTTTTTTTTAAATAACTTGCATATTACATTTTCCATACATTAATATTATTTTCATTACAGTATTGACAATCATTCTGGTTAGTGCCTGTAACAAAAAAACAAAACAAAAAAACCTAGCTGACTGACTGACAGACATATTGTTATCATATCTTTAAAGAGTTAATTTAGCTTTGGCAAACCTAATTTCATTGCTAATTAAATTAATAATTTCATATAAATCGGTCAACTTTGTCTCACCTTGCCCAGGAAGTGTTTCCTATAGATATTGGCGATGCTGTTCGTCTCCAGTTTAACCTGTGATGCGGGGCAAGGGGGCGGTTCCTCTGGTGTGGAGGAGGAGCCTAAATCATGATTGGTCCCTTCAATCCAGTAACCCCCAAACTGGGGCAGCAGAATAAGTGGTAAAGTGCCTGTTCGCCCCAAAACCTGCCAGCCCACAAAAACAAAAATCGCAATATTACAGTACAGCATAAAAAACACATTCATATTTACATATAAAAAAGCCAAACAAGTTTGCAACCTCATGGACGCTGGGATAAGGAATGTAGTCTTCCTCTGTCTGTGGGAGGAATAGAGAGGGATGTAGAAAATAAACATTTTAGTCATTAGAGATGTAGACATTTTGGGTCCTTCATTCAAATCACTTTAAGCTGCAGATGAAGGAAATATGAAGATGCATAAAGAGACCTGTGAAGACTCATGATTCCAGACAAACTGTCTAGGTCTATGGCGTATGGTGAAAGCATCAGATCACAAGTTCTGGTGTTTTCTGTTGGCTTGTTTCATGCACAGAACAACAACAAAGTACTTCTATATGTTCTTCTATTATGGGCATTTATATTTCAAGTTGAATGTGTGATTCGCCCTCATAAACTCATATATACATAAAGCATTATATTGTAAGTCAGTCTGTGTATGAGTGCAGCCTAAGGACATGTTCTAGCACAACAAAACAGAGAGCAAAGCTAAACAGAAGATGCATTTGTATAACACTTTCAAATACCGTACCGTATCCGTAAGACACATTTACTTTCATAAGCAAAAATAAATAAACTGGGACAGCGAATAAGAAAAAAAAGACATCTGCCAATGGATTAAACACACAAAAAAACATAATTTAAGCGGAAAACACATTAATTTCTTTGATGTACTTCTGATAGTTATAGTGAATTAAATTTTAACTATGCAGAATGACAAAAAGTTGAACTATTTTTAACTCATCATGGCAGCATGTTAAAGGATGAATTGCTTATGGCACAAGATTCTGAAACAGTGACATGTACTGTAATTTAACTTGCATTTGAACACACTTTATAAATCAATACTTGTATTTTAAACATCATCATCATCCATCATCTTACACTTTTAAGCTAAGCTACCTGCAGTGCATTTTGGGATTGTCTTTTCTTTACAGTCCTGCCTTATAGTATGGCCAAAAGGTATTATAATCCAAGTCAGAAGAGCTCCTATGATGCATTTAAATGTCAACATTTTAAAGCAGCAGAGCTTTTGTGAACCTTAAAGCTATGAGAATGAGGGTTAATATGAAAACATCCATCTGTAACAAAAGCAACACTGTGTTTCTGTGCACATGTGATAAACAGCGCTGATGGCAGTGACTGTGAGAGCGGATTGTAATGACTATAACACTTGATGCTTGTTTGTGTGGCTCTTAATGTACACACTTACTTTGAGAGGAGGTGGAAGAGTGCCCCTCTGCTCATCCATTCTGCTGCTCTGCATTTACAAAAAGAAGAGGATATTAAACAGTTCATTTAAAAACATCCATCAAATGGAACAAAAGAATACAATATATATATATATATATTAGAATAGTAAATACCATACATAAAAATTCATCATTTGTTAATAACTTGAAATAATATATACTTCTGATAATTCTCAAAAATTAAAAACATGGCTAATATATGCAAAAATGTAAGTACAGACATTACAAAGAGACACTTAGGTTTGAAACATATTCTACGCAAGTATTCAAGCTTCGAAAGCAACAGTGAACACTGCATAAATATATTGAAAATTAATTTATTATAAATAAATGTATAATAAAATAACAGATATTAAAAATAAATTCTGTCACCCCCTTTAGATTTGTTACAGCCCATATGCTATTATGCACGCTATGTACAAAAATTATTATTAAATGTGAAATAAACTGACAGTTTTAGACGTTTGGAAACTCTAACATAAAAAGAAATATGTATTTTATTTTTAAAGATTTAACTACTACTTCATAATAATTTAATTTAAAAAGTCAGAAGCATAAAATGCTCTTTGTGCTTCAATTATGAAGGATCACCAGGTTCAAAAAACCTTCAAATGTGTCGACCAAGCATCTGTGTAACTTGCGTAGACTATATTTCTAGTCTAACAATGTTTTCAAGAGTTTAATGACAGAAGAGCTCAAGCTACATATATAAATGTTAAAGTGACATATCTGACGTATTTGAGAGAGAACCTCAGAATATAAATGACAGGTAGATGACATTAATAATAAGCAAAGACAGGAAAGGTGTCACCAAATTGCTGGTCAAAAAAGGTCAGCGGTCATAAAAAGGTGAGAGATTGCAGGAAAAGCAATAAACACAAAACCGGATGGAAATGTGGACTTCTCACCTGCATTAACTCTATCATTGCAAATATATCTGATGTCTGAGAATCAGACATCAGATGCGAGTCCACTTGACGAGTCCACTTGACATGAGAACGACTCTCAGATGCGAGTCCACTTGACATGAGAACGACTCTCGTCTCTCTCAGTGACAGTGGATTTGCAGTAATGAAAGGAGCTCCCTTGCCTTGATCCTTCAATCGACAGTGCATCAGACTACCAGATGTCCTTCCTCCCTATCATACAGTTCATCTCAATAGGAGATAAAGACTGTGAAGCAGCATAATTTAACATGGACCCAGAGCAGCTCTGCGTATGAAGGATATGATCTGACTAACTACTGCTGCGGTGCAGTGTAATATCATTCAGCCCACAGCTCAGAATAAACCACCATAAAAGCCAACATGAATTAATGGGAATGTTGTTCAGAAATCACTGCCTGCTCATTAACATGTTTGATAATGCTCATACTTAGGGTTATGTATTTGAATAAACCCATAAACCTAAATATTAAACTTAACTCATCCTACACCTTCTAATGGAATGGATTTTCTGCTGTTAGAAGATAAAACAGGTCAAATACAAATAGAGTTTATTTTGAAGGCGGGATAACACCAAAACCACAGCCAATCACAAAACACCCCTACAACCATCTAACTACACCCTAGCAACCTCATAGAACATCCCTGAAACCACATAACAAAATCTTTGCAACCCAGCAGCAAATTTTGCTAATGCAAACACTAAAAACCTAGTTTGTCAGAATGCAGTACCATTTTAATGTTTAATGCTGACAAGACTGCAGAGTCAGGTAGGACTCTGCAAAATCATTGCCAGTAAATAATTTTTCTCAACAAGAAAATTACACATAAACTTGCACTTACATAACACACTCGCAAAGTTCAGAGTACCTTAAATGACTTCACTGTAACAAAACACTGAACTGAAACTGGAACTTTTTTGTGTTTCTCCCTATGATTCGCTGATACACACACACATTCACATACACACACTTGTGGTTAATTTATTTTTGTTGTTTTTATATTAAGCCAACAGCTGCATGTTTCTTTAACTATGGACACTTTTGGGCCTGTTGACTTTCAGAAGGCTCTTTTTGAAAAATTAATACAACTAACTTTCACATTCATATATAGAATTTGTTAGTTTTAAGATAAATCAACCCCTAAGAGTGCCTAAAGTTTAAGAAACATCGAGGGCCCTATAATACACTCGACGCAATGTGACGCAAGGTGCAGCGCAAGTGTGTTTGCTAGTTTCAGTCCGGCGCTGTTCGCATTTACCCATCCAGCGACACGTCGTTTAATTAGCAAATGCATTTGTGCTCATTTTTGCGCCCATGGGCGTGCTGGTCTAATAAAGAGGTGTGTTCAGGCGCATTTATATTTTAAAGGAGCTGAAAATATACTGCACCATAGACCAACTCAAACCTGGTCTGAAGTCTGGTGCAATGTTTTTTCTTTGTTATTTAAAGAGCGTGTTAGTATAGGCGGGTCCACAACGCAGAGATGCACAGCAGCATACAAACATGCCAAATATAAAAAAATTAAGGATTGCAATGCATAATAATTTTTTTTTGTCTAATATTATATATATATATATATATATATATATATATATATATATATATGCCTACATGTCATAATGGATAGTCATCGCATGTATCAGAATTAGGCTATCTATTTGCTTGCACACGACAGCTCCGATTCCGGAGACGCGTTCAATCTTTGTGCTTGCCAAATTCTGCCGTGTAAATAGCAAATCCGTCATGGCATGAGCGCAACTGGCTCTTAAAAGGAATTGAAGATGAGACTCTGCTTGGTTTATTGCATGTTACGCCCAAGTAACGCCCATTACTCATTAAGAGAATAGGGACAACCCGTTTAGACCATGCGCCCGGGCGCGCCAACTGTTTACCTGTCATTAAAATAGCAAAAGTAGATTTGGACACGCCCTGAGTGCACCTGCGCCGTGTGCTTTACACTTCGCATTTAGATCATTAAAATAGGGACCCAAGTTAAATATCTACACCTTATAACTTAAAGCCTATCCCTTAACCCATCCCATGCTGAAATCTTTTCCGTTTTTAGCATTTCTAGTTATTTAAGACATTAAGACATTAATTAGTCTCCTTATTTGATTAACTGTTGGAAAGTCCCATAATACAGTTCCTTTGAAGTTCTTCTGTCATTGTGAGGACATTTAGTTCTCACATGTGCAGCTAATGTAAACCTGACAGAAAAGCTATTTCCTAAATTAATTTCACAAATCAACCAAGCAACTTTCTCAGAAAAGACATCCTATAAGACTACTGCGTCACAAACTTAAACAGTACACTCTGTACAGATCCTACCGAGCATGATAACTGTTAAATCAGACAGGATGATTAAAAAAATGAAATCAAAAGTAAAACACTGGCACACATTACAGTAAAAAGAAACACAATCACACATTACATTCTTACACTTGGCCTTTCTATATAAACACACAAACTCACACATTTCACTATTATTGATTTTCCTTACACTTTCATACAATAATTCTACTTACATCACTGAAGCACCTGCGGTGGTGCGTGGCAGTGAGTGCAGGACTGCGAAGCCAGGACATACTCTTAGTCATGATCTGAACTCTTAGAGACACGACTGTGACCAGCAACAAAACACTCTTTCTCTCAATCTTCATATGTTCTACTCATGAGAAAAGCAGCTGGGAAGGCAAGAAAAAGACCAATAGCTTCCTCAATCTGATACAACTTCCCTTATTCTAATACAGCCTCTAATGAAGGAATTCACTGCTAAGTGACGTGGATGTGTGTGTGTGTGTGTGAGCACAGAAGCGTCATGTCCATTCAAACTGCACATGCCCCCTCAGATTTACAAGCCAAAGGGCATGCAAAAAGTGTAATTTTTTTTTTTGTTTTATCTTTGTGTCACAATCCCTTTGATTAACACTTTGATAATTAAATTGCACAATCAAATTGTCCAAATGCTGTTTCAGAAATCACCAATTATCAAAATGTTATAACTGCTCTTTTCAATACTTAAAAATGCCCAGTGACTGACTTACGGTGGTGTGTGTGCTTTCTAAAGAGTCTGTAAAATTGCAGGGCTTTTCTAAATCTAAATTTTTCTAAATCAAAGACCTATGGGTGACCTCTAGATGCAATAGCATTATATAATAACAGGAGTGGTGTTGTGCATTTGATTGCAATGCTTTGATACACAAGCCTCTCTTCATTCTCCAAATATCTAAAATAATACATAGCTGCAAATGTTTCCCATTATATTATAGTGTACATGAGCAGCTCTGAGAGTATTATATTTTATAGTAAAAATGCACAATGACAGTGTCATAGCTGCTGAAAGATAGTATGACTTCCTTTAGTCACATTACGGCCAGAGTTGCATAACTATAATGCATTTGCCAATACCATATTACAGAAATACTACAACAGCATGAGTGTTGTGGGCATGCAGGCAGTCTGTTTAATAACCTTAATGCGAGGATATTTTAAGGCAATATGCCAGAAAACAGCTATAAAGGTGAATAATGTGCAACCAAAGCAGAGTTACGGGGATAATGTTAGACGTGCGTCTTGTTCAAAATTAACTTCTATGTTTTCTAATATCTTCTTACAAAAAGTTTTATGGTGGTGTTATGGTAAAACCATTCTGCCGTAATGCTGTTATTGCTCTGGGATTCAAGGGAATCTAATGTAGCATCCAAAACTTATGATTGCGGGATCATCCCTCCATCCTTTTCCCAGGATCAAGGTGTTTACAGACTCTGAAAGCTATTGGTATGGGAAACCCAGAGAGGGGGGCTATTCTCAGAGGTTGCTGAGACTTTTTCAGATCTATTTACATTTCAGTATCAACTTCATGTAAGATGTTCTCATAAAATTAAATAGCACATTAAAAACAGACATAAATGAGACAATTGCTGACAAACAGTCAAGTAAAAGTATAGAGCTGTATAATTAATGTAGATAGCATAGCTGACAAGAAATGTTTTGATTTCATTTGAAATCTCTTAAATCTATTGCACAGTGTGCAACATTTTGAGATCTCTTCTGAAACTCTAGAAGTGTTTACTATTGATTACTAGCATATTTTTCTGAGAAGAAAATGCCAGACATGTCAGCAACGTCAACACCCAAGAAGGTCTATAATACCCTGGATCTCGGTAGCATTTTCTTAATTTTAATTTACATTTTCTTACTATTTATTGATAAATATTTTTCAAGAGTTTTTAATATTTTCGATTTAATTTTAATTACTTTTTTGTCATTTTGTTGTGTGCTTTAGTAATTTTTTTAGCTTCTATTTGAGATTAATTTATTTTTATATAATTTTAGTGTTAGAAATTATAGCACTTCAACCTAAACTTACGTTATGTCAGTTAAAATCTCTAATTGTTTCTAATGCCATGTGATGAATTACTCTAACACTGCAAGAAAATGACGCACACATTTTTGTGGGCTTCATTAGCGTCCATCTTGAGCTGTGACATGAAAGCCAGCAGACAGGAAAAATGAGTCCATTTAATGCTTTTGGGGTCCCAAAAACAAACAGAATGAAACATTTGCCAAAGTCTCAATTTGCTCTCCAATGGAACTACTCGGATATTAAAAAGAACCCATTTGCAAAACTTGTATTTGATACAATACCTATTTCTGAATTCTGTACCAAATTAGTCAACTCTGTGTACAATAAAACCTTATATTGCATTATACAACCTTGCTTACTATTAATACAACAAAACCATAATGCAAAGTCCATAATCCACTGACAATAAACACATAATTAAGAAATGCATGGTAAGGTAACTTGTTTAAAATCCAATTTCACTCGGATCATGCTGAAACTAAATTCACAGCCATTATAAGCCCACTGTGGCTCTACAGAGATGTTGGGCTGATTGTATAAGCATCTTGCATTATGAGACTCTTAGTAGAATACATAAATGCTTAACTACACAATCCAGACTAAGCCAATCTTATTCAACCGCTCACGATTCCATCAAGACACTAATCATTCTTGGACATCCCTAAACACAGACACTTCAGTCCTCCAGGTTCCCAGAAGCCCTTGAGCTAATGGCTCTCGGAGCAGCTCAGAGACACAGTTCAATTAAAAAAGCACTTGGGTGTTAAATGAGGTGAATAGGTGTCCCAGGAGAAGAGCTAGCAATGGATCATCTTCAGATAATAAAATTAGCTAAAGTCTTATTTAACAATTGATATAAAATAACCAAAAGTGTGGTACTTTTTGAGATTCCGCTCAGTGAGGGTCCGTCAGCGGAGCCTCCTCATAAAAGTATTTAAAGACTACCTGAAAGTTCCCTAATGGACCACCACCAGTTCAGTAAAAGGGGGCTTTGATTTGCGGTTCATCGTAATGTGTAGAAAAGCTTTAATTTCTTTTTGGATCAAATTAGCATTCTGTTCCTCAACAAATTATAATTTCTAAAGTTAAACTTGGATGTTGGTCCTCGAGGGGGAATCTTGGAGCGCTAGCGCAGAATTATCTGGTGACACACTTCAACCAGTCAAGCATGAATTACAAAAGAATCCATTCTATGGACGACTGGAGGTGCTGCCTTAGATAGAATAAAGGAATCAATCATGAATTCATAAAATAATAATAATATTTGTATATATACTTGCCAATCAGATGCCATGGAGAATTCATTTTGAGAAAACAACCAATGAACTTTTGAATAATATGGCTACCAACAAAATGTTTTTAAATAAAATTCAGTCAAAAGTTCTACATTTGTATTCGTAGTAAGCCAAGTGTATTAGCCAAGTGGATATTTATTCACAATACTGTTCAAAAGTTTGTCACAGTTATGTTCAGTTTGTTTTAGTTTTCATGGACTTTGTTCATTTTCATTCATCACACGTGTTCCTTTGTTCGAGTTTCTCGCCACTTTTTCTTATGATCACATCATTATATGAGTCTGTTGTTTTCAGCTGTGTTTAATTAATTACTTCATTTGTAGTCACCACTTAAGTTGTACCCTCTTTTTCAGTCTGTGCCTGATCACTGTTGTGTTAAGAGTTTTGTGCTTCTGCCTGTTTGTTGGAACAGTATTCCTAAACTTGATCTTAATCTGTCTTCCTGAATTCACCCGTGACAATGACAGTTTTATTCTGTAATAGATTTTAAAATGTTATTTATTCCTGTGATGCAAAGCTGAATTTTTAGTTTCATTACTCCTGTCTTCACTGTCAGATGATTCTTCAGAAATCATTATAATATGCTGATTTGATGCTAAAGAAACATTTCATATTATTAATGTTGGAAACATTTGTGCTGCTTAATGATTTTTTATATTTTATATATATATATTGCATTTTTTTTAGGATTGTTCAATAAACAGAAAGATCAAAAGAACATAATTTATTTGAATTCTTATATGTAATATGCTCACACAAAAAGAAGCAACTCATCTATTTGTAATATATGGATGTTAAAGGAAAAAGGAAAAGACAAGTGAACAGCAGGAAGAAATAAATGAGAAAAGGCAATAATTTGATATTCCTCTGGACCTAAGACAATATAACATGATTAGAGGAAAGAGGAGTGAAATGTTAAAACCTGCCAAACCTTTAGAAGAGTCAGAGCAGATGATGGCGAAAAGGACTTGACCAGACCAGGACGTTCTAGCGGGTCAGATATTCGCAGGATTCTGCCATCTTGTTTCCTGTGGACAAACAAACATCCTCAGAACTAAACCAGGACATTAACAACTCAAGGCAAACAGATCATTCACATTAGCACATTTTTTACAAGTGTTCATCTGAAGATCAAATCAGAAATGCTCGGCGTCATTGACTGCTCCAGCTGAGAAGGAATTGATTAGTTAGTATGCAAGATGCTGAAAGAACCACAGGTGTTTGTGTGTGTGTGTGTGTGTGTGTGTGTGAGAAAGCAGACTGAGAAACATTATGGCTCAATGACACACTGCATGGAGTAGAATCAAGCCCTCAGTTTTGGTTCCCTCCCTCCACTGGCCTATAATTTGACTCAAGCCAGCGCCTCAGTTCAAACACATTATTTCACATCACATCGACTGCTCTCAGCTCACAATGCTTTTAACAGCCGATCCTAAATCAATTAAAACTCCCTTGCAATTTGACACAAAATCTGTTCCTCCACACCAGTCTGGATGCATAAGAATGTCTCTCTGAAGGCACATAATGGATGATATTGATCTGTTCATCTTGACTGAAACCAGGTTATTCTTTTATTTTTACACTGAAATTTGCACGAGTTGGCCCTACACTAACATGGTAGTTAGTGACTATATATGTTATATATATGTATAATATATAGTGACTTATATAGTGATGTTTGGTCAAACATAACTGAAATAAACAGCTTGAAAGCATAGAAAAGCATTTTCAATGAGAGCTGACCTCTGGAGGGAATGCACCTTCATATGTCAAGCCCACAAATCATTCAGGAACTGTCTGTTAGATACTGCATGCAAAAATGGCAAGGAAATCTCAAAACAGCAAGCTCAAATGTTATTGGCTGACTTTCACTATTTCCAGGAGTCAAAGTGGGCAGGTTTTTTTTTTTTTTTTTTAATTGCCTGTTGGGAAATAAAGTCGTTTTTGCAAATTCTCCTTCTGCTACAATGAACACTTTTGAGGAGGAACTAATGACTACTGACTAACTAATGACTCATTTGCATACTGTTAAAAACCAAATGAATCTGAGGTCACCCTAGACAGCAGGACGAAAAGCCATTTCAGGCACAAGTGGCTGAGACGCATCTTGAAAGGAATGTCAGATGCCAACAACATGTCCTGTCACCAAAGGCGCAGCGGTGTTTTATTAGATCTTTAACTCTTTGGATCACCAGAGTTGACTCACTTCATTAGCCTGATGGCAGGTTATGTGCTGAAAAGCCCCTGAAGTCGTCAGGGAGTTCTGACAGTGGTACAAGCTGATTTGTCACAACACATAAGCCAAGCTTGACTGAGATGTGGCACAAGAGGCTCTCACAAGAGGCACACACAATGCCAGAGAGATTTCCATAGAGACGATGAGTGTGGGTATTTGCATTTATTTGAAGACAAACATTACACCAGACAGCTCTAAAAGTATTTACTGAAAAATGTAATTAAACTTGTATTTTCTGATCCATTTAGTTCCCCTTACAAAAGTCCACCTACAGTGTGCTTTTGCTATATGTGTGTAGCACCTACAACTCTGCTTAATTTTTCTAAGTGCACTGATGTCTCTGCATCTGATAGTAAATCTGCAACCCATAAGAGTTCAGACTTGAAGAGGTTAGCAAATCATAAGATTTATAATGCATTTATAATAAATTCTTAAAGGCACAGTAGCAAAAACAGAAGAATCATGTGACTCTAGAGTAATGGCTGCAGAAAATTTAGCTTTTATATAACAGGAATAAATTCCATTTTAATATATATAAAAACAGAAAACAGCTATTTTAAACTGTAATGTTATTTCACAATTTTTTTTTTTTCATTAAATAAATCATACTTTTTTTTTCGATAACATAAAAAATCTAACTGACCCCAAACTTTTGTTGTTTTAAACTAAACTTTTTGTAACTGGCAGACACTTTTATCAAATTTAAGGATAAATCAAAACATGACTGGTTGTTTAACTTGTCAGTCATACAGCCTCTTGGACAGTCCTTTAAAATGGCCAAGGTTCCCAGACTTTCTGGTGTCAGTCTGAAGGTGTGACTTTGCAAGACTGCAAAAAATCAAACCCATAAACTTAGCATTTAGTTAACGGTAGACTCTTATCAATTCAGCAACAAATACACTAATATAGAAACCATAATATACCCCTTTAAGAATCCACATTGGGCAATGGTTAGGAAAGGAAAACCTGGAGGCAGAACGAGTTGCAGGATTCATAAAGAAAATGCAAAGCAGAGCTGCTCCCTGGGTCTGTCAGTTGCACCTGCTAATACAAATGAATTTGACTGTGTTTACATGAATTAGCAATAAGCTATCTGACACTAGCAAAGAACTACAGAGCAGAGTGTGCTTTAAGAAAAAAATAAATAGATTACCTGTCTAATGTTCTATGTTAATTTCTTTGCAATTTGCAAAAATGCACAAAACACAAATTAATCTCAATCCTATCACTTAGGGTTAGTGTGATCAATGAGAAAACCACAAGTGAAATCAAGACGATTTATTAAAACAAGTGTTCTTTCAAAAACTAAAGATGCAGATGACATTCCACATGCAGTTATAGCATCCTGCATTTGATGTTATTAATAGTGGGGTTAATACACTTAACACACTCAAATCTAAAAAAATCACAAATATATTTACCCTAACCAACATTTGCAAGGAATCACTACACACAGTCACTGAAAACTGGTATAGGTGTATCGCTACCAAAAACAACACCATGCCCCTAAAACAAGCTCACACACGGCTCACTCGTCTTCATCACAACCTGCTCCACTAATACGGTCTTGCACTTCTTCAGCTGACTGCCTCCCAATACGACCACCTGAGCTACACACATGCAGAAGACAGACGATCTTATGATGGAGTGATAGAGAGACAGAGAGATGCACATTACTTACTTGTACGCATGCACAGATGACAAATCTGTTCTGTTCTGCAGCTCTAAACTAAATGGGCAGGTGATAAACAGCTCTCGTTTTCCTA
This sequence comes from Carassius gibelio, assembly GCF_023724105.1. NCBI lineage: Eukaryota > Metazoa > Chordata > Actinopteri > Cypriniformes > Cyprinidae > Carassius > Carassius gibelio. The sequence goes on from NC_068376.1 coordinate 26,623,231, forward strand.
TGGCTCCCTCCCTCTCTCTCTCTTTGTCATCCTCGCAACTCTTTCTGCTTCTTTCCCTCCCCCTGGCTTCTCACACTATTTTATGACTCACTCCTCTCCTCTCTCGCCTTTTTTTTTGAGTTATCAGCCCAGAATCTATTACTTCTAAACCAGTTTGAGGTTTCTGCATCCCTTTATCGGACCTGTTTTGACATTTCGCCAATTGTCATTTCTCATGCCAGCATTTCTATATCCCCACAGTCACCGATACATTCTGCTGATAAAAGTGCTGCTTTCGGCTACAGGAACAGTTCACCCAATACAATACAAACCTTTGTCTGTGGAACTCTAAAGGATAAATAAAATTAAATTAAATCTTTCTTTCTTTGGCAGAACACAAAAGGATATTTTGGAGAGTTGTACTGGTCACTGTTTAACATTTTTAGCATCTTTGCATTGTTCATTGTTATTGAGAAATGAAATAAAATAAAATGAAGATAAAAAAAAGAGATGGAGAGTTGTCCATGCAATTACCCTGATTGCAAAAGCATCATGAGTGCCATAAAATTACATCCAACTCAAAGTCTTAAAAGATTCAGGAACAAATACTTCTTTTGAAGTTAATATGTTGATTCAGTTCTCAGATGCGGTCATGATATTTCAGAAAAAGAGTTAGAGGTCTGAAATTACATGAAGTTCATCTACCTAAAAGAAAGATTTAGACAACTTAACAGCTCAAATAACACATTTGTAATGGTGAATTAATATAGGCACTATAGTATATAGAAAATATTATCTTCACGTTTTTTTGCTTAACATGCCTTGTCCAATCGATTACCAATGTAAATGCAGTACAATACAACTTCTGACAAGTCAAATGTCACAGTTTCTGACGGCATGTCATGGATACTGTCAACAGAGCTTAACTGGGTTTGAACATTTCCTGTGTTTGTGTGTGTGTGTGTGTGTGTGTGTGTGTGTAGTTTTAAAAGGATGCCTGATCTTGTCAAGCCTACAATTAGCAGACTCAGCCCTCTAAACTACCACAAACGGACTTGCTGCCGATCCCAAACCATTCCCACAGCTGCAGACATACTGAGCTGAAGGATCTCAGATGGGAACATTGCTCACAGAGACACTGTCACCACAGAGTTCCCATCAGTCCTCACTTTATGTAGCAGCAGTAACTGGGTGGTAAAATCTCACGAAATTAAACAACACTGTTTTTTTTTTTTTTACCATCAATATGGTTTCCTGCAATACCACACAACTTCCAGAACTAGAAAACACACAAGAATGTGTATGGAAATAGAATAAGACTCTATGATCTTAACTGTCTTTGGACTAAAATAAAAATAAAATATATAAAATATCTTATTTATTTTTTGTCTTAACATTGAACTGTATGTAACAATGAAAATCATCTACAGCGCATGCACATTCTTCACTTGTCTTGTTACAAAGACAAGTGACTCAGCATAAATAAAAGCAGCACACAATAAAACAAACATCATTTATTCATGGTGTGATTATGCATGCTGGAAAAAGCTACAAAGAAATATCAACTGCATTATAAAACGGTGCTTTGATTAGAAAGTTAAATTAAACATAATGGATAACTCTAAACTATAAAATATATCTTCCCCAGTAAAACTTTCTTTTGGGATCATAATAACCCCACAACATTTAAAGTTCTTGCACACAACTTTGTATCTTACCATAGATGGTTGACTTTCCATAGAACAGCCTCAGAAAGGCTCAGCTTTCTGTCATTCCCGTTTTCTGAGTTCCCCAACATGCTTCAGCTCCAAGCAAATGGACAAAATCAAACGAAGCAGGCCTCTACTCTCTAAAGCTTTTCTGTCCACACCCAAGTAGACAGAGTCTTAGGTCTGAGACGTCCACCTGATTGTTGAGTTCTTTGTGTTTATTAGACAGTTGAAGTCTCACTCCCGGCTCTAGGGTAATTTGAAGAAGTCAAACCAGTTTTTAAGTATTTTCTCCATAAATGGTCTTTAGGTCCAGGATGGATTTCAGGTTAACAAACAAATCCAGCCCCATGGGCTAACATAACTGACCATGGAAATAAAAGAGCTGGGTGCTGTTTTCCTTTTGTCATGTCATGAGAAATTTCCAGTCATACTGAATCAATCAAAAATGGACCGGAGAAATCTAGTCTCTACATATCTGACCTATGTCAAAACAGCCCACCAACAGTGAACAACCACCTAGCAACTTCTTAGCAACCACCCAGAACACCCTAGCAACTGCATAGCAACATGCTAAAAATGGAACAGAACTTCTTTGAAACAGCTGAGGCAGGTTTTGCAAAACACACATGAATACAAAATGTGTTTGAATAATTAATTTATGCAAATGAATAGGCAAATAAATGGAATAAGTAGAAAAAATATTCTGTAAAAAGTGTTATATTTGTCTGCTTTCAGATATCTTGACTGTGTTTTCTCTGTATACATGGATGAAATGAATATTCTCTGACAATAATGCTTCAAAACAAAGAGTCAGATCTTCGACATACGATACCAACGACTGACTCTGGTGTCATGGGAATTACTTCCAAAATAAAACTGACAGAAATCACGGTCTATTTTCAAACTCCCATCTCTCAATCTCTCGGACTACAAAAATTCATCTAGCAAATGCTGCTAATCCGTATCTTTTGCTATATCCAGAAATACTCATAAGAAGAATTTATCACACAAGAAGAACGATCAACAGACTATAAGTAACAATAAACTAAAAAAAAAGTCAATAAAAATATTTTCAGCTGAAAATCCCTTCCCGTTTATCACAGACTGGGCTATCAGGTAAAAACGGTAGGTGAAGACTGTTCACAAAATCAGTTTTCTCACCTGACTAGTTTTACACTAAAAACATATCTGAATAAACACTGCATTTGGAAAGTTGCATTATAATAGGGGTCTACTAATAGATATATAGACAGAAAGATACTATATATCCATATGATATGCATATGTAAAATAGTTTAATTTTGAAAAATGGCATACAAAATAAAAAAATTCAAATGAATAATATATATTTAATTATAAAATATTATAATTTCCCAAATGCTTTTTTCAACAAAAAATTTAAAAAAGTTTAACAAACATAGACAGACAGGGGGAAAACAACAGGGTGAAAAAAGCAGTGGGGGGAGTGGACAACACATTTAATAGAGTTTCCAGGGTGAAATGGAGGGCAACATCCTGAAGGGCCCAATCACTGCTGCTCAAGCACCTGTTGTCATGTTGAGCTGAGCTGAGCTTCCTGTGTGGTGATTCACAACCTCCGTTTGCCCTCTTCAGGCTATATCACAATCACACAGACCCAAACCTCTAGCTATTCATGTCAAACACCAGCGAAATAAACTGAATCCAGTGTGAAGATGTCATTTACAGATACTAAATGAGCTCATATCTCATAATTACATATTGAGAATTTTTCTAATGCACGATTCAGCGTAACGATAGAGTAAGCAAAAACATCATGCATTTACAACATAACTCATTAATTCCAATAACATTTTCTCATCTGTCCAGCCAGTTCCCATGTCTTCTTACAACTGCAGACTCTGCAGGACCTTGAGAAATTGAAATGTAATCGATCTGTTCCATTCTAAACCCCATCCAAATAAAGTTCCAGTTTACTCTTTCCAGACTCCAGGTAAAAGGATATGTTTTCCAGAGCTCCACACCACTACAGAGCAATTTTCAATGGCACCACACAAGCATTTTAATAATCTCTTTCATACTAAAGCACACTGTGAAAGCACAGATCTCTGGGGGTTTACTTATCCTGTCAAATTAGATGACTTAAATGACGTCGCTGTGAGGCATAGCTTACTAACGTCCCCCAAAGACCACTGCTGTCCTCACTAGAACAGTGTCCTTACAGAATCTGGGTAAACTACAGTCCAAAACAAACTCAAAACAAAGCACTGCTTTCCAGATCCTATGATTACAAGACTAATTATTTAGACTTAAATGGAAAACCACTTAAACTGATCAAAATGTCCACTTACAGTACTATAAGTGTTATTATTATAAGTGACAGACAAAGTTTAATATAATACTTTAGGGCAGGGGTTTGTTAAATATGAGCAATGGTAAGACTATTAAAATAACAACTTACATTCAAATAGGCACACATTTGGTTTTTACACATTTAGTCCAGGTAATTCATCAGAAAACATTTAACCATTCTGAGACTATTGCATTGACCAGTAACCATGTCTGCTTGACAAATTAACAGATATGGTAGTTAATTACAAAGAAAATGTAAGAAAAATGCTATATTTGTTTTTGCCCACATTTTCCATGAGCTGAATTAAAAAATCTAAGACTTTTTCTGTGTACACAAAAGGCGTATTTCTCTCAAATATTGTTCACAAATCTGTCTTCTCCTTTGCCAAGATAATCTATCCACCTCACAGGTGTGGCATATCAAGATGCTGATTAGATAGCATGATCATTGCACAGGTGTGCTCACTCTACAATGTGCAGTATAACTGTATCGGGGGGGTCTTGGGGGGGTCCGAAAACCAGTCAGTATCTGGTGTGACCACCATTGAGTTGATCAGGTTGTTGATTGTGGCCTGTGACATGTTGGTCAACTCCATTTGCAATGGCTGTGCGAAGTTGCTGGATATTGGCAGGAACTGGAACTCACTGTCATATACGCTGATCAGTGGGTGTCCGGTGAGTATGCTGGCCATGCAAAAACTGGGATGTTTTCAACTTCCAGGAATTGTGTACAGATCCTTGCATCATTCAGTACAATGGTACAAATCAAAGCTCCATATTATTTTAGAGTAGGATGTACACTGCATCAACAGCATCACTTAAAAGCATCCCTTTGTCCCTGGCAGCTTTTATCCCAAGCACATGCTTGTCCCATGAGAAAAGACGTGGGGACGCCCCATCCAGCACTCAGCCTTTACTATTGCCTCCATATGACCTTTTGCAGCCTGTTTCTTATCAATCTGAGAGCTGTCTTAATAATTTTCTCAGGCCTGCAAGATAAAGACCAGCTTAGAAAAGCCTACACGGGCCACATCTCGGCAACTGTAACAGCAGAGACATTCATGCCATGCAGAGAGAATACCAGGCTGATGCGTAATACTGATCTGAATAAGTCTAATCATAAAAGCATTGTGTCTTCAAACAGCCCAGGCTGTGACAGAGGCAGTGGGTGTATATGAGAGGAAGTGTTCGGACACAAAGTGACTCTTGCAGTGAAATTCCAAACATGCACAACAACAAAAAGAGCACTTGAAAAAGCAAACCATGAAAGGTATAAATGAGTGTTAACCTGTTTTACAGTCTACTTATCACTGTAAGGACTGCTTTTGAGAAGAATGCTTCCATTTATTTATTAACATTTTTTAACAGAATTTTATATTTCCAAAGAAAAGATTAGTCAGGCTTCGAGTGTTAATGAATATGTTTTTGTTCTCAAATGTATCAAATGTTTTAGTAAATACTGTATTTAAAAAATACTACTACTTATAATAATACATATAATAGAAATATAATAAAAAATAAAATGAACTACAGTACTGCATCGCACATGGGGAAACGAAATACAGCCATTTAAAAGGATAAAAATGAAAATCGCAATCATCTACTCACCCTCTGCTTGTTTCATCCAAACATCTATGAGTTTCTGTCTTCTGCTTAATAAAAAGGAACAACGTTGGTAACAAAACAGTTGCTGTATCCATTGAATTCCACAGTAATTTATGCATACTATAGAATTCAATAGCTACTGTCAACTTTTTGGTTACTAGCATTCTTCAAAGTATCTTCTTTTGTGTTCAACAGCATTTAGGTTTGGAACAACTTGAGGGTGAATAAATGACAACACAATTTTCATTTTGAATAGTAATACTATAGATACACAAATAGATACATATTTAGTGTTTTCATATTCAACGAATGTCTTTTGTGTCTTCCAGTACATGTAAACCTAAATGTGTATGTTTATCTGACAACAAACCTCAGAATGAGGGTAGTTAATGTGTTTGCTTAATGTTACATGTAACTTAGGGGAGACGTCAGAGAGAGGGACATGAAGGAGGAAAACTGAAAAATTTACTTTAGAAAAAAAAGGAAAAGACTAGTATAAAGATTGCTAAAACAGAGTTCTTGGTGTGTGCCGTTTCTCTTGGGTCTGTCATCGCATTAGCATTCACTGCAGTGCTCATCTGGGATGATACACGCAGAGTGAAACCCAGGTCCCACCATAATTACATTCCGGCATTCGCCCTCTCCCTTCACGTTCCCTCTTCTCTCCAGAAACATCCTCTTCACAGCCATTATAAACCAGCTTTACACATAACCAGCTTCCACCATAGTAATAACGCTGTCAATCAAGCAGCCATAAAACTCTGCACCAGCAATATAGGGCGGAGGTGGCTAATGCAAATGATATCTGAGAGTTTGCACGTATTTGTGAGGTAACTGAATCCACCCTGCATTTCACAACCGCTCACACACATTAAAGTTGATAAAGTGACCTTTAACCTTGATGGAATGTGATAAATTTTGTGCCTCGAGTCCAGTGTTCAATGGGGGAAAAATGGATATGATATAAAATCTTCAATTAACTATGCAATAAGGGGTTGCGATACAGTACACTGGGAAAATATGAATAATAATGAAAAAAATATATATAAAAAAAATAAATAAATATAAAAATATAATAATAATAATAATAATAATAATAATAATATATATATATATATATATATATATATATATATATATATATATATATACACACACACACACACACACACACATTAGATGGAAATAAAAATATAATTATAATTTAATTAAAAAAATATATAATTAAATATTATACACATTTTATATATATTTTAAATATTTAATTTTTTCAGTGTCCTTTTTTCTCAGTAAAAAATATCAAAATATCCTTAAAATAAGATACACTTACTTATTTAGGATTTAGCAATACAATACCAATTTTAATTAAAATAATAAATAAATAAATAAATAAAATATATGTTTTTTAACTTTACTGGCATTTTGTGGCACTATTGTTTGTAGCAGAAATCTAACAAAGGTTAGGTTTATTATATATACACACACCCACTTGGAGCCACTTTAACAATTAAATAAACTGTGCTTCATTTCATTCAACTTGGAAAGTAGGAATTCCCAAATTCCTACTTGGAGAGGTTGGAAAACATTACTTGGAGTTTGACTTTCAATTTGGAAAGGCAGTTATGATTTACTAAGTTCAGCTTATCAATGGAGAATATTTTTAGCTTTCACATGTTTTAAAGAAAACTTTTATTTAATAATGCATAAATAAATAAAAAAAAATGCGTTTGCTAACATTACATTATAAACTGTACATTTAGCACTAACTACCTTTAAGAAAGAGAAAGACTTACCAAATATGTCTTGAACTGGAGAATGTTTTGTCCACTCTGTGGAGAAAATAAATATGGTATTGTTCAAAAACAAGGGCATAATAAAAGTTTGCATATATACTGGCACAACTGTAAGTCCTTACAGCCATTACACAAAAAGGGGGCTACTTGATTTCACGCTTTACACATTCTGGCAATCAGTCTCCAACCAGAGCCTGCTAAATGCTAAAGGCTAATCAATGCACCGCTGACAAACTCTTTGTGCACTTTAACACTTGATTCGATGTGATTGTGACTCAGCAAATCTCTCAGCTTAATGAAGGGTAAGGGCCAATAAGTTAATGAAGACCCACTGGAGCACATCATCAATTAATACAAGCAATTGCCATTGTTAAAATCCCTTTGAAACATTTCTGCCGTCCTCGCTCAATGTGTAGTATGCAAAACCTTAAACCCCTCATCCTATTATTTTGTGTTTATGCAAAACATTTCATTTTATTTTGATGGAAAACCCAACAGTTATAATTCAGAGGGCATTCATGATTTTTGAGACGCTAATGAGAGAAGCGGCTTCTGTAATGGTTCTCTGAAGAGCAGCTGTGGGTTTGTTCTAAGAATGTGCTATGACTCTACTTGGTTTAAAAACAGCTCAGTCCTCAGATATATGTACTGAAAAAGACCTTTCATAAGACTGAATATCAAAATATACAATGCTGAACGCAATGGCAGTTTCAGATTCACCCCATTTGCCTTGCCAACATACAGTAATTGGTGTCATTTTGTATCTTGCCACAAGGTGGTTCTACAAACCCCTCCTGTTTGGTTAAAAACAACATGCATCATGCAGCATGAGCGACCGTCCCGAGCCATGTGTTGTACGTGTATTTTGCCAGAAAGTGTTGAACAATGATCAATAAGCTCAATCAAATCCAAACAAAAAAACTGAGACTGAAAGTAACTGTTTTACAGCCAGAAGCCTCAAGATATCTCCATCTACAGCCTTTGCTGTAAATGTCAGACCTTCATTGTCAATCATAGCACTAGTGTGTCCTCCAACCTTCTGCTGAGTGCAAGGGAAAAGTGTGACTGTTGTGTCAACAAAATGAGTTAACACTTCAGGTAGAGCATAGAGTAACAAATATTTCCATAACCTTGAGGGGAAGGACAAATAGTGACTTTTATTAGCTGCTGGAGCTAACAGTCTTTCAGATTTACTTTATATAATAAAGTAGTGCTGTGAATCAATTAAAATGTCATTTTAATTACATTACATGCATATTATTTAATCAAAGGGAATGTCATGCCTAAATTTCTTTGCTTAAATTATTGCAGAAGTGCATGTCAGGAGCTTCCAGTTTTGTAATAATGAACTAAATTCAATTAATGGAATAGATCCAAGAAGTAAAAAAGTTTGTTTCCTCATCATAAATGTGCATTACATCACTTGCTCACTGGGATTTATACACATACACATCTCTGACATTTTCTTCAGAAAATGAAACAAAGTTCTATAATGTATTGTAAAATACTGCAGTACTATATTATAAAATGTAGGTGCAAAAAGCATTGCAAAATGTGTCATATGCAACTGCAATTTTTTAATAATAATAATAAAAAAAAATCAAACAGTATAAGATAAATAAACCACTCTGTCTACACAAATGCCTTGTAAATCCCACATGAGTTCAGAAGTAAATATTGGAGCCCAGCCGCTGAATGTGGAAACAAAGCCTATAAACCACCACATGAGGGATCAGTGTGTTTGTACGAGCATCTGTCAGTAAACACACTGGATCTAACACAACCAGTTTCAGATTGCTAATGCAAACCAAAAATACAAACCTGTTAGGCCTAATGATATGGGTAGAAGAAAGCCAAAGAGCAACAGATGTATTACAACACACAATGTCATTACGGGGGTCTTTTTCCATAATCGTTTATTTCAACACAAAAGTGCTTCAAACTTCACATAAAAAATGTTTCAGGAAATAGAGACAAGATGAATGTCACCAATTGCTTCATGAATCATGACTCATGTTTCCATTGTCTCTTTCTGTAGGAGAAACACATGTGAGCGAACTATGACATCATCTTACCATCATCAAACCAGCAGTTCAACTGAACCGTTTCAACTGAGTAGGCATAACAGCACAGAGTCAAGTGACAAAATGTGCAAGTATAACAGACATGCATACGTGATATCTTATTTCTGTGAATAAAAGAAACTTTAAAATAAATGTATATATATGTGCATGTATATGCTTATGTATTAAAGCTAAAACAAGTCATTTGCAATCATTTTCAACAGCCTAGATTTAATTATTCCACATATAACATGTTTACCGCTTATACATAATGTGTTATCAGGTGTTCATCTTGAAAAAACAGTAGTTCTAAAAAGTTTGAAACTATCTACTTACTACACAAAAACATTTTAACTTTTTTGAAAACAAGTTGGCAATTCGATCAACCTGGAACTACTTCATAACCATGCAGAAAATTAAACAGCACCATCAAATATACATAAACCAGTCAGAATCAAGCATTCTGCAGTATTGTGGCATGAACTACTAAATATTGTAGAAAATTAATTTCCAGTAAATTTGCTGTGCACATGATCTGTATCGTAAAAAGTGCTATTCAAATAAACTTGAATTGAATTGAACTGAACATTGATTAGAATAGGTCATGTTTGCTGATATCACAATGCATGAATCAAGTTGTAGGTAATCTACCTATGAAAAGTCAAATACATAAACAGCGTTCATTTTAACAAACCAAATCTTAAAAACTCAATGACATCACGTCAAAATCTGCATCCTATAAAAGGAAAGTGGCAACCAGTTAACATTAACTTCAGTAGTACATTTTGGATGGCAAATGAGAATTCAAAGCCATGTTCATCTGTCCTTGCCACACACGCGCCCCTCACAAATCCACAGTGGTCCGTCTTACCCCCCATATGCTCCAAAAGTGAAGCTCCTCTTCCTGTGAGACATTGTTCTGTTTTCTCTCTTAAGCTTCCACTCTAACGGTCTCTTCTCCTCTGTCTCTCTTTGACAGAGAGCACTTGTTTTGTGCCTCTGACTCAATGTGTGAGATTGTGTCCCTCCTTCTCTGCTTCCCATCCTCCTCTCTTCCCTCCCTTTCACTACCTGAGATGGAAAATCCGAAGCTATGAGCAGGTGCTTGTCTCTTAAATGATTTCCTTACTTTGAGACACACACATAGGGGTCAGCGACTACAGCATGGATGTCCAAGAGGATGAAAAGTCAATTAATGAAAGGATCAAAAGAAAAAGAAAAGATTTAAAGACTAGTTTAAAATTTAACCCAGTCTTATGAGAAGTCATAAAAAATATTTTCAGCTCAAACCCAAATCTAACCATTATTAATGACAAATATATATTTAAATCCTACCTTTTGTGCGAGACTGGCAAGCACACAGGCTCTTCATCAAACATATTAAACACCATGTGCCACCCTTTATAGCTCCAGGTGATAATAAATTAGGTAATAAAGGTTTTGGTGATATTAGTTGGATTTACATATGCAGGTATTAATTAATTTTGTATTTTGTACTTTGCATAGTTTCATATGGTCTTTTTGTTTTTTATAACACATGACCTATGTGCTAGGTCGTGGGAATTTGGACATTAGTGGTGTTTAATTTTTCTGATGAAGAGCCTGCGTGCTCGAAACCTCACACACTATGCAAATGATTTTAAAAACATTTTTGATACTTTGGAGCTTTGGTGTTGCCGACTTTATATCCAATTTTGTCTCAACATTTAAAAGATGATTGTGCACTATAATAACAGCATGTATTTAAAAAGGGGAGGGGGGGGGGTTACTGGGCATATTGGCACAGTGGTTAACCAGAAAATTTGTAAAATGCTCTAATGTAATAAAACACTCCCACTGGTGCTGTGCAACTGATTAATTTAACAGCATTACAGCATAAACTCAGACTAAACATAGAACTTCTTCAATTAATTGAGAACTTAATTGAGAACCAGCTGTATTATTTTCTCAGGCAGATCTCTTAAAGTCGAACACATATAACCTTTGGTAACCTCAGGCTCAGATAAATGGATGTTCACTCTACGGAAGCATTGGCAACAGCACAATGCACTCATAGCTGCTGGAGAGTGTGAGTACATAAATATCTTTTACTAGCTCGTTTTGCTTTCTCGCAATTAGTTTCTCGCAAAAATAGTTGTTGACATTAGTTGTTAAACAATGATTATTTTTAATGGTAGGATGACCATTACTATGGTAACAATCCATTACTCTTTTATAGCTCATTAAACTTTAATCCCAGTTATGTTTCATTTTAAGTCTTTTATGCTTCTCATAAAACTTAAAAATTAAGGGAATAGTTCGCCCAAAAATAAAAATTTTATGCAAATGAGTTTGTTTGTTCATTAAAACAGATTTTGAGAAATTTTGCATTACATCATTCGCTCACCAATGGATCCTCTGAGTAAATGGGTGCATTATTAAATGCATAATTAAAACATTTTAACTTCAAACATTCACTTTTAGGAAAATCCATAATACATAATAACACTTTCTCCAGTGAAACAATCCACCCCCCTGTTGTTCTCTCAAATCAAAAATCACCAACATAATTGTTTAGAACTTTTACTGAACTGTTTTAGCTTGTAAAAGGTGCTTGATCTTGCATATTTCTCTCCTGATTCAGGCACTGGAGAAAGCAATATTATGGACTGTTTGAAGTTAAAAACATCTTGATGGCTTTGATACTTATAAACACACAACTTTTCACTTCACTAACTATCAATTGATGAACTGGAGTCATGTGAATTGCTTGTGGATTATTGTGATGTTTTATTCTGATGGCACCCATTCACTGCAGAGGATCTATTGGTGAGTAAGTGATGCAAGGCTAAATTTATCCAAAACTTTTAAAATGCATTGCACCATCCAATTCCCAGTGCCAGATGAGCTTGCCCCCAGTCATAAAACTAAAAATAAGTCTAAAACAATCAAAAGTGACCCAAAGGGACAAAGTCAATTCAATAAAAGAGATTATTTTATAGTTTGGGTAGCCGTGTGTCCTGATCTGAGAGACGGACGGCGTCTAGTGTCTGCGGTGCAGGTCATTTCATAATCACTTTGAAATGTCGTGTCATGGGGTCAGACTGTCTGAGACAAAAGCCATTAGAGCTTCTAGTTCTAGCTTCTAGTGCGAATGCTAAAGGTGACCATTCATTTTTAAAGGGGAATAACCATTAACTTAAATATACCTAAATATATGTGGCCTAGTACAAATGTGGCTTGTGATATTTCTTAGTCTATTTCTTGTCCTCTCTTCATTGTCCTTAATAATAATGGAATGGAAGTGTGTGTGTGTGTGTGTGTGCACGCACACGTATATATCATTATTATTAAAATAGTTATTTTATAAATATATTTTAATACTTAATAATAATAATAATAATAATGAACATTAATATTATTATTGAAAACAACATATTATATATATATATATATATATAATAATTATATAATATTTGAGGGTAGAAAACTGAAAACAAGCTAATTTTGCCTGGTTAACAGAAAAATAGCTACACATTGGAGATACAGATTTTATGGCATTTTTCCTTTAGATGAACATACTTGTCTCCAAAATTAATACATTAAAACTTCATATGCATGATACATCCTCACCATTTTGAGTTAATGCCCTCTTTCTTTCTATCTTTCTTTCTCTCTCTCTCTCTCTCTGTCAATGTGCTTTGTGGGGACACATGGAGGTAGAAACAGGACTGGTTCATTTGTGAACAGCTGGTATGGGAAGGACACCAGGAGATTAATTAATCTGTAGCAGCCCATCACACTCATACTCTCTCTCACACACACACACACACACACACTATTAAAAGCAGGTCAAAAAAGTCAAAAGGTACAAAGAAAACGTTATGCAGCAGCATCCTTTAAGAGGCCAAACAGCATGGTGCATGAGATGTGTTTAGACACAAACGCTCAATAATAACAGAACAAAAAAAAAAAAAACTGACAGTAAAGCCTATAGTAAAGAAATTCAGTTTACAAAAAAAAGATGCCATTTCCATTTTAACATAAAAAGCATCAACTGACCTAAATTACTGTTAGCTGGACAGTATTTCTTGCAATAAGATCTAAATGAAGTCTATGTGCTGAGACGTTTTGTGTTAAATTTAATGGAGTAGGTTAAATGAATTCAGGCCAGGTCAGTAAGTTCATGAAAGGCTTTAAGTGTAAAGCAGCAATGAAGCAGAAAAGGATTTGGATTAGCACTGCCACCATGTGGTACTACACTCCCAATGCACATCCCATAATTCAACGTACGTAACTTATCAATATGCAACCTCCTCAAATTTCAACCCAACAATGGAAAGTCTGCAAAACAGGACAAAGAAAACAATTTACCAAGGATCATAATAGTAGTGCATTCTATTCCAAGTATTCTTAAAGGGTTAGTTCACCCAATAATCAAAATTATGTAATTAATAACTCACCCTCATGTTGTTCCAAACCCATAAGACCTCTGTTCATCTTCGGAACACACTTTAAGATATTTTAGATTTAGTCCGAGAGCTTTCACTCCCTCCATTGAAGCTGTGTGTACGGTATACTGTCCATGTCCAGAAAGTTAAGAAAAACATCATCAAAGTAGTCCATGTGACATCAATTTTTTGAAGCATCGAAAATACATTTTGGTCCAAAAATTCATCATTGTCTTCTCTTCCGGTCTGTTGTGAGATTTCAAAACACTGAAGTGTAGTGATATCCGGTTCTCGAAAGAATCATTTGATGTAACCGGATCTTATATATATGTATATAAATATATAGCAAAAATATAATGTATCTGACAAACATTCCAAAACATCTAACACAATGAAAGAGTTGGCAAAAAATGAACCTAGCATCCTGCATGACTCCCAATTCTTTAGGACAATAAAGCACTTGAATGGGACAGACTCATAATTATGGCTTCAGAAGTGGAGATATGGTCATTTCCGATAACACTTGAAGGCAGAATAAATGCCATTAGTTTTTATGTCATAACACCAACCTGTTACCAAAGCCATAGCTTGGCATTTATGAAAAGTAGCATCAACAATTTGCTAAATATCACTTTTTGTATTCCACAGAGGAAAGAAAGCTATACAGGTTTGGAATGTAATGGGGTACAAAATGTATATAAAATGTTCACATCAAAGTACAAAGTACTTATGGTTATGATACTGTTAAGGTGTCGTTGCATTTACCATTGCATGGTGAAATTTTGTGGACGAAATCCAGTCATTACAACAGGAATGTGTGCAAAAAAAGTTGGTGAAACAGATTTTGCTTGTGTTCAAGTTGGTCACATAAATTTGCCATGTTGACAAGTAGAAAGCTACTTGGTTTATAAGAGACTTCTGTGAGAGTTGATTCATGAAACGCTACACTAATGAAAACTGAGCTACTTTCAACCACAAACTTTTGCCTAAAAATGGTGACCACACTTTTACGATAAAGCAGACTCCTGGATACAGTTAATAAAAGGAGAAGAGTGAAGTCGCTGAATGAGCTTTTTAATGAGAGCGTACCTTCAGCTCAGTGTCAGGTGTGGTTACCTGGCAAAATGTATCACTGTCTGCTGTGATATACAATGATATCTATTGTCTCTTTCAGCACTTTTGATAGCTGTGGGCATATGTAGACACACAAGCAGACAACCACATGTGAATACACTGCTGTGCGTGTTTCTTTTCTGAGAACCCATGTTATTTACCAAGTGCAGCGTGAACGACAACAGCATGTGTTCTCTACAGAAACCCATCAATTTACATCTGCAGTCTGCTGGGAAGGAGAGCCCAGTACACAAGTTTTCACAGAGCGCTTATAGGAGAAACAGGAATACATCAGGCAGTGAGCGGACAATGCTGGGAGTCCAGTCAAATAACCTCCATCTGAGCAAGGTTCCAGCATCTCTCTCCCTGCAATTCTATTAACATAACAACAGACAATATTTTCATTTATTAGTATTAGACGAAAAAAATATATTGAATATCTAATGAATAAACAGTGTCTTATCATAAAGTGCATTTTAAATTAATTTCACATTTATTTATATGAAACCAAAAATTGTTATAGTTCTAAATCTATAAAAAAAAAAAGAAAAGTCACACACCAGTGTTGTTTCGTTATTCTTAAACACATATACTGTAAATAACAAGGTGATCATTTAAAAATAAATCAAAATATTGTTGTTGCAAAAATAATTCTGTAATAATACTAGTATTTTATTATAATGTAGCTTAACTTTGCTTTTTAAAACGAAAATGTATTTTGTAAATAAATACATCATTCCACACACTGACAGTGTTTTTTAAACATTATACTATTATTTATTCATTTTAAATTAGCTTCCCTTTTTTAGTTTTTCATTTCAGCACAAGTTTTAGTAATTTTTATTAGTTTTAGTTTTTTTCTATTCAGCTTTAGATACTTTACATTTTATGATTTATATTTCAGTTTTAGCTTTAGTTATTTTTGTTCTTCAAACCAAATTTACTTTAGTTAGTGGCAAGGCAACATTGCTAACCTTCTTTTATAAATATTTTCAGCTAATCCAAGTTTTAATTTTCAATATTCTATTCCAGATTTATTTTAATTATAAAAATGTTTTAAATAATGATAACACTGCTCACAGACTTCTAGACACCAGAAGGACAACAGCGAGTAAAATCACTAACACCCAGGAAATGACATACTTTAGCAGTACTCTCAAAACCCTACAACACTTGAGCAAAGCAATGCTGAGTTTAGTCCTCCTCTAAAAATCTAGTTCATTCTTTAAAGCAACTAGAGTCAGTGAGAGTGTGGATTGTGGATTTCATGTGAAGTTTCTCCACATTTTGGAGTTGCTGCCCATTCATATATTGCCACAGCTTGTCTGCTCTCTGTGTGCTTCGCCTTGTGATCTTCAAAGCCTGCGGCACCATTTCATGTCTTACTGCTCGGGTTGACCGATCTCAGACCAATCTCTGTGTGTTGTTCTGTCTGACCAAACCCCCCCCCCACACCACCACCTCCGTGTGTCTGACCTCCAGATGAGCGAGCACTGCCGGCAGACTGAGGCTGCTTGAGACATGACAGTTGAGCAGAGCGAGTGTGACCGACAGGGAAAAAGAGATAAGAATGTGTCACAAAGAATCGGTCTCAAAGTGTGAGAGTGAAATGCTGTGTCCATATGTGTGTGTCTGGGTGAAATCTGCAGTAAATGAGACTCACACAATGACCCTCTTCAACTGAACAGGAACACCATCAACTGTGTGCTTTCTATGCAACCAAATTGAACCTGTCTGCATAAATGCATTTAAAACAGATGGACAGGATTGTTACAGGTTTACTCCCAGAGGAAAATTTTAATATAAACTTTTCAGTTATATTTCATTGAAATATCAAGTTAGTATCAGATGTTTTTCTCAAAATTCTTTACAAGTGGAGACACCTGGTCTGTAAAATGTATGTGAATAGCACAGCACTGATCATTTGGTCTTGGAAGTATTTGATGAGAAATGTTTGGGTTCATACTGAAATCTTTGTCTTTTGTTTGCAGATGTTCCTGCAGGAAAGAACAAAATATGATCTCTGTAGCATTTCAACTGTTTCTACTAGACAGCAATGAATAAAAAAAAAGACAAAAGAAAATGGAGCAAGTTTCCTGCTTCTATTTTCTCTTAAGAAAAAGAGCAGTGTCTCAAAATTTTACTAAAGATATTTTCTATGTGAACTGACTCTTTCTCATCAACGTCTTCAGGACCAGTTAACAATGGTCTTATTTGTCTTTTTTATTTATCCTAGGGAACATTAGGGACAAAGTTGATCTTTAAAAGAAGAAACCTGAGAACTACTGGCAAATCTGAGAGTTTGTTTTCTCTTAATTTATTTTAAACCAGTAATAAATGAGATAGTGGGACAAAGGTCTCCACTTATGTAATCTCTAATTAAAGGTCTTTTATTGACATCTGTGGTTTCACGAAGAACCTTTAACATTCATGGAAACTTTCCGTTCCATAAAATGTTCTTTAAAGTAGAAAAAAATCCTGTAAATGTTTAAAATCTACTTTATGGTTCTTTGGAGAAACAAGATCGTTCTTCTCTGGTATTGATGTAAAAAAAAAAACTCTTGGAACCTGCAGGGTTTGTTTAAAAGAGATAAAACAAGAAAAGCATTATAGGTAGCCTAGTTCTGAAGGAGACAGAGAGAAAGCAAGCACTAAAGGACCATGAAGCAATCATTTTGTCATGATTGTGCTGGCACTTCCACTCCTAGCTCCTGGGCTGCAATGTCATGTCACCAAATGGCAAAAGTAACTCCAGTGTTGCTGAGCCAGAACGCAGGGTTATCAGCATTTCTCCTGTCCGTCAAACAACATTTTCTGTAAAATATGGACTTAATATGATCTTACATATGCACATACAGTACCTGTACAATATCAAAGTAACTTTTGAAAAATACATTGTTTTTATTAAAACTTTCAACATCTTGTTCCAATGCTGACTTGTGTTCTTATTCAATGACACATGGGTAATGTTTCCATTCATCTTACCAAACATGCTTCAAATGGGGCGAGAATGACTTGAGGATTTGATTTTAACTTTCACATGGCTAGACATCTGTCTGCTTTTGCCAGTTTGCACCGAGACCACAATGACACAGTGAACAAATGTATTTCACACACTTTTTCATATTTTAGCCAGAAACTGTGAACTACTACTAGTCATGCTGTTAAAAACTGATAAAAAATCGGTTCACATGTCTGAAAAGTGTCAAAAGAAATAAAAAGTTAAGCTACAAGCATTAACTTGCAGTATAAAAGCATGTTGGCACAGAGCACAACAGGACAGCACTGCCATTTGTCAGTAGTTAACTCATCAGAGTGGAAATGTAACCCTGTGTCCTTCTGGACCATTAACCATTTTAAGCAGCTTGGATTGTGTTTTTCAAGGAATAAGGCATGGGAAGCATATGCTTTGTTGGGATTTTACCATGCTTAAAGGGATACTGATTGGTAGACTGTTACGGTTGATCAAGGAAATCCATGGTTATATTGGTTCAGGAAAACAAAAAATAATCATTCAATTATAATTTAGCAAGAACTATCTGTTTTATAGTCATGCTGTTTGTGATCAGTCTACTCTGTCATATTTCAGCACTTTCCAGGCGACAAAAAACATCATTGGCAAGAATAAGTGGCATTGCAACTTAGACTGTTGGCAAACAGAAAACGATTTTAAATTGCATTTTTGGGAGCTGAGCAGCATATGAAATGATCAGTGTAAACAAACAGCGTATATGTCTGATTGAAATGATTATGCCTGATTATACACATACTGATTAACGCGACACCCTGGAGCTCTGAAAAAAAGGCAGTGTGAGTCTGAATGTGTACTGTATATATGTGTGTGTAAAATAGCATTCTACAACAAAACATTTGCACCCAACTGCTACAAAAACAAGCAACTACTCTATCTATCACCTTCCTACACACGCATGTCTGTTTGACTTTCTTTTCTTCTGTGGAACACTCAGCAGAATGTTTTCTTTACAGTGAGAACGGAAAGTGACCAGGGTTGTCAAGCTGCAAAAATGAAAAAAAGACATAACTAAAACAATAATAGCATCCATATGATTCAAGTGCTATATTACAGTCTGCTGAATCATTTGAAACTGAAATTGACCAGATTTACAGTACCAGAGCAGGATGTGCTCTCACATAATAACACATGTAATTATGCAAATGGATTTGCAGACTTGTAACACAAACCCCCATACTTAATTATACTTACAAACAAACACATATGTAATAAGGCATCTATCTTACCTCTGAGATTTCCTTAACATCATAACCAGTGTTATAATCACACATAACTCTGCTAAATGAAAAAAAAATGTATACAATGTAAACAATATGAATATAATCCCATGTTCAAAAAGACAAATGACACAGGACACAAAGACTGTATGATTTGACAGTAAACACAAGCAAACCAAGCCCACCCTTAAATTAGCCCTTAAATTAGCTTTAACCAAACTGTGTTAATGTGACCATATTTAGCACCACACCGGAGTAGCAAACATATTCTGCTGCTGTGTGAATGTACAATTAAAAAAAATAATTTTATTTATTTATTTAAAATAAAATAATAACAAAATAATAATAAATGCAGCTGTTGCTGCCGGAAACTTTACTGTAAAAAATAGGGTAGAAACATTGCAGGTTATGGTTTTATCTTTAATTAACAGTAAATCATATATTTCACTAACTTATATAATGTTAATATACCAACCTTCTGAAATACTAAAGTCCGTACACACTAATATTTAGAAGGTGCACAGTGTCATACAAAAACAAAACACCACCAAGGAAAAAACTATGTAATTATATTAATTTAACAACATAAGATGTAAAAAAAAAAAAAAAGCTATTATTTTAATGAAAAAACATAAAATGTGAAGATTCACGTAGGAATTCTGGGAATGTCAATTTAATTGTAAATTATAAAATGAAATAATCTTTTTTTAACAGTGTACAGTATTATAATGTAAAATAACTTTAAATAGTCCTGTTAGATTTACTGCAGTTTTTTTTTTATGTAAGGAAACTTACCACTAACCAATAAACAAACAACGTTTTTATAGTATGATTTAGACAGTAATCGTTTCTCATGGGGACAAGTTATTTCCAACATTTACAGGATTTAGATGATTTTATTTGCGTCTGAATCCAGAATCTGAGTTTTTCTCCCACCATCTGCATAGAAATCCCCAGCCAAATTACCTATTGTTTTTTGACAAACACCATTGCCATCCAAATTCACATATTTAAGTTAATAAGAAGAAATCGATTCAAAATGCACTTTTAAATCTTTTTTTGACCACTGCCAAACACTGTACAGTAACAGTAAACTGTTGCACTTTTCTGTAATTTGCATGCATGTTTATTACTGAAATGCTGGAAAGTATACAAGAACAATATTTCAAAACTGCTCCACCATAGTGAGTTGGAGCTTCCGTAAGTTCACATGTGATACAATTATAGACTGAATAGGGCTTTTTACCATTAAAATTATGATTATATTTACAGTGTAGCCTCAGATAATTGTGTGAGGTGGGGGGGATTCTTTTGATTCGGGGCACAGACAGGAACATAAGTGCTGCTGGCAGATGTCAAACAGATTCTGCATCCATGCGATGGGGGAACTGTCACATGTAAACTAGAAAACAGATTTTTATGTGCACTGCAGGGGTATTCATGGAGCATGGCATAATCATGATCACAGGCACGACAGTGTTCTAGTGAGGATAACATATGAGACTGAGCAAATCGGTCATACTGGTTTAATATTATGGTTTAACCATAAAATTCAATTCTAATTCATATTCACTACATTTCTGTAACTGCAATGAATAACAGCCAAACTTTCGCTACTATAATTTGTGAAAAGGTCATAATACTAAGCAATGTTCAGTGCTTTTAAAACAGCTTTAATAGCAAACCTTCTTATTTTGACAAACGGCTTCCACGTCTGTGATTTTCCACAGCAGGATGAATACTTCCTGCACGTCACTGTTACAAGATTTATCTTCCTGTGTGGCAATAACACTCAATTACAGTGTGAAAAAAAGGATATGTAGCAGTTTCTAAAGAGCTAGACCTATATATCACCGGTCTGACACAGAGCTCAGAAACTGCAGTTTCCAGTCTACTGCTGGTTTATTTATGAAGCCTAAAGGGAGGGACATCTCAAGCAAAGAGAGCATGATAGGGCTGGCTAGGACAGCATGATAAGAAGAAGAGAGAATCCAGACAAATTGAATATTCCTTCTGTGAAGATGTTTTGTCTAAAGCCTGAGTCACCAGAAGATGAGAGCCAGCTGTGATTAAAAGGCAAACCTTGTCTTAATTGGTGCATCTGTCAAAAAATAAAGGTCATATATCACCAGAAATGATATTCTGCATAAAGAAAACAAAGCCTTTTCTTTTGGTTTGTGGCATTGTGAAATTCTCATTGTTACGGAAAAATACCTTCTCATATTGCATCATTATATAAAATGATATTATACAATTACACACCATTTGAATTGTAAAGTGAATTTGTAAATATTTCAAAATGACTATGCATTGTAATATTTTCTTTTCATTATAGTATTATTGACAATGAGCTTTTATATATATAAATGAGCTTTTATATATATAAATCAAACAAATGTATAATTTTGAGGTGAAATAAGATGTGGACACACGTGAGAAGCTCTCTTTCTTACTATAAATGTATGATATCTCACATTTTTCGTGTTATAAACCATTTTGATAGTTTTTGCTCTGCCGTTCTGCTCTACATCCTGAAAGTCCTCAGGGATTGTCCGAGCAGCAGGAGTAAATCAGTTTCACTCTCGGTCTGGCCAAGTGCTCAGGCTATTTCTCAGATCAGGAAAACAACTAAACTGCTGCCTCATTTCTAACATCCACAGGTCAACAGTTCAATGGGTTTACTTACATGGTCAGCAGGATATTCATTTTACAAAACCAAATGAACCTCTGTGAGTGAGGAAATAATACTTTTAACATGGAACACAAAAGCAAATATTTAGCAGAACATCCAACCTGACTTTTTCTATTAATTAAAAGGGTGTTTCTTCTATAGGAACACAAGTCAGTTATAGACAAAAAAATGTGGGACTAAAATGAATTGGGTCTAAATATTATCCAAATGACTCTGGAACTGTACACCAAGCTCTCTAAAACCATACTACAGCTTTGCATTAGGAAAAGTTCATAACTGAAGTCATCATGTCATTATCATTTGGAGCTTGTCATTATCATTGGTCATGGTCAACATCCATTTTCACAGTATGAAAGCAACGCTAACGAAAAAACTAATTAAATGCTAATACATTTTGACTTTTATTTACAGACATAGTATTACCCTCATTCTTGCTACAACTCAATTATGTCCTTTACACAGCATATCAGACAATGTTAAAACTCATTCTCAGACCCACAGGGATTAATTAGAATGTGATGGGGCTTAGCCCAAAAGCACACCAGGTTGTTCATCTGAGCAGAGGGGAATAATATCTCCTGGCTCCATCAGTAAAATGGTAAGCAATGTGAATAGACCTCATGAATATCAATTATGCATTAAGCAGAACTGTGGTAAATTATTAGGGTTGTCTATTGTGGAGGCAATAGGAGCATACAGACTCTTGCATACTCATAACGGTTCACAGGAGTCGACCAAACTTGGATATTTGCTTGAAGAACAAATCAATGATGAAACTGATTCATACATGCACCGATGGTTAATTCTAATAATGGTTACTGAGGTAACTCCATTAGACAGCAATCTGCATATCCGCTTGTTTAATTACCAAAGACCATTAGTAGGACACCATTATCATTCCCATGGGTTGAAAAAGAACTTTGTGATGTGAAATTGCATAATGAACCACATTCCATGTCGAGAAATGTGCTTTATAACAATTAATGACTTCCCCTCTGCTTCTGTTAAAACATCATCGTGAACAACAGGTTTGAACTGCTAATTGGTTGTCTTTATAAATACATAAACTGAATTTGCTGCATTTTTTCCCCTGAATCATCACAAGGCAATTAAGATAATGATGACTGTAATCTGTTTTCTGTGGAAGGGCTGCTGTCTCTATTAATAGGTGCAGTTGTATGAGCACTGTTCACATGTCTAATTAGTGTCTAATGGAAGATTGCTTATGATCCGTGTGTTTCTGTGGGAGGTGGATGAACATCAGGGAAGATAATTAAATTCAGAAGATGTGAAGTACACATATATCTAGAGGTGCAACAGACCACAAACTCAATATTTAAATCATATTGTGTTTTTGGAGCCACTTATAGGATCACTGGCTGTGAGACCAATGTAAATTTGCTCTCCATTTATTACTTCTAAAACATTATTGATGAAACATTAAACATTCACAAGTTAGCAGTTAGTTATTAAATAACAACAAATACACAAATTAGAAATAAAAGAAGGCCTAACAGTAGTATTCAGGTACAGAAATGTAATTATGTAAAGTAACAACATTTTAGTGTTCAATGTGTAAATTAAATAAAGATTAATCTTTGTTAAAGGTTGTTGTTTGATTAACATTAATGATTTAGACAGCAGCAGGTATTTATAGGCTGCTGGCACTTTAAGACTAAATTCATAGCTCCAATATAATGATACATGTCTGTTTTCTTTCTATTTACATATGAAAACCAAATTGAGTTCTCTTGCGCCTCTTCCTGGGTTTGAATGGTTTAAAATCATTTGAATGTTTAAACTGGCAAGAATTAGAAACACATGCATCATTCAATGATGGTTACACGTTGCAACTAATCCGCAAATCACATGTGCCGAACCGTGGGGCCTGGTCCATTTGGACCAAGGATCAACTATGATCTGTTGTACCCAAACATATCTATTCAAAACTGTTCAAACGTTTGGGGTCTGTAAGATTTTTTAAAATGTTTTTGAAATAAGTCTCTTAAGCTCACCAAGGTTGCATATTTGCTGTAAACACAGTAAAATCACAAATATTGTGAAATATTATTGCTATTTAAAATAATTGTTTACTATTTTAATATGTTTAAAAATGTATTCCTGTGGTGGGAAAGCTGAATTTTCAGCATCATTACTCCAGTCTTCAGTCTCACATGATCCTTCAGAATCATTCTAATATGCTGATTTGCCGCTCAAGGATAATTTTTTCTTATTATCCATGTCGAAAGATAATAGTGCTGTACGTACATTTTCATAATTGTGTCTGTATTTGACTACTCAATTCTCACTACTGTACACGAGACAGACTGCAGTAAGACACTGCTGGCTGTCCAGAGCCTCCATTAAACTGATCAATGATTCAATCATGCCATTTCCTGGAGGTAGGTGAGTGTGTGTGTGTGTGTCTTCCTGTAATGAAAGACCTGCACAGACAGTGTTTCAGAGAGAGCAGAAAGGTTCAGAAAGCACATAAGACTTGTGGTCTCGTCCAGTTTCTTTTAGTGAACTTTTTGAGTCAATAACTCTGGTCCTCAAATGAACTTTGTCTCCAAAGACTGCATGCATTCACTAGACATATTAGGTTACAAACTGCTCCTGGTTCAGCCTAATGTTTTAGATAGTCAGCTTGACCACACTGTAATTTCTAACAAGTTCAGTTTACTTAAAAAAAAAAGTTTGGAAACCGATTGCTTTATTTTTGTATATTTTTATTGTTATAAAATTTTTAGTTATCTTGCTATTTTTGGACCAAAATTTATTTTCGATGCTTCAACAAATTCTAACTGACCCTCTGATGTCACATGGACTAGATTTAAAACAAGAAAAGAGCAACTTTAGAGAAACAAGAAAAGAAAAGTAGGCTAATGTTGTGTTTAAATGTGTTGCAGCTTGTTTCAGCAACTTCTTATAAAAACCTGGCAGTCAAATGCATGAGTAATACGTTGTTTATATTTGAATTTAAATGTCTATGAAAGATTGTTACTAGAGCCCGACCGATATATCGGCCGGCCGATATTATCGGCCGATATGAGCTAATTGCATTTAAATCGGCATCGGCGTTTATAACGGCCGATGAAACATGAAAAAACAGAGTCTCATGCTTCACTCATGTTATGAGTGTTGCATACTTTGCCCACCAGAGGGCGGTCTGCAACTCCAGAGTTGACAACAGCGCCAGAAATTCACTACAGAAGGACAGCCAAGCCACCCAGGTGAGTCTGTCGTTCGTCATATGAAATGATTGTAGATTTAGTTCATACACTGTATATAAAAACGGTGTGGTAGTTCTAGCTAACGGTCCTATCATTATCACTTCTAAATATTCTGCAACATCACTTACAGCCGCTCATGCATTGCTATATTAGATTAGCCACAAAGCTAATACCATGTTTATTAGTGGAAGAGCGCGAACGTTAATAAGAGGTCAAACTATAACGTTAGCATTTAAATTATTCTTATACTATTGCGGTGTGTTTCCCACATAATGACCGCGTAATGGTCCTTTCACACAGGACGCGATATGCTGGGTTCAGCGTTGCCCTTCAGATACAACGCGATTTGCGCTGCGCTGCGCTATGGCGTTGGCGGAGTTTTAATAGTCTGTTGTTCCTCCTTTCGGTCAGCAGCAAACATGTATCTGTCCCGTTGTAAGAAGCGAGCGATAGCGCTAGTCCAGCTGATGATAATTAAGAGAGAAGCAAGGAAGAGAAGGCTACCCTCAGGTCCAGAGCACAATTTGGTGAATTCAGGCTGGTTATGTTATTCTAACGCTAATATAGCTTCCTTTTTAGCAGGCCCCTTAAATGCTTGCTATTAACTTGTTTGAAGGTGGTGCTTCTCAAAATTGACAGCGGTGTGTTCATGACACTAACGTTAACCATTCAACTTCGAATTGATTCCGTAATCTTCCGGTAACAGTAGGCAAACTTTACGTTCGCCAGCGCATGACGATGTTTTGATTCAGACTGCACAAAGAGAAGAGGAGAAGATATACGGGTCCGTTGTGAATGTGTCTGTGAGAGCAAATATAGTGTAATTACAGTAACTACAGTAGGTGCGTAAGAAATGATTAAACCAGAGGGGACATGTAAATAAATGTGAGCTGAACACGCGCTTTTTTTTTTTTTTTTTTTTTTTTTTTTTTACATATTGTTTCAAAGCAGCTTTACAGACATAACAGGAAAATGTTGAAATAATATAGTTAAATATAAGTAGGTAATACCTATTGCTTGACAAATAAAAAAATATATAAATTTCTCATTTTTGCCTATGTAGGAGATCCCTGTTTATTATTATTATAATTCTAATGATGACATGAGTAATGATACATGGTGATATTATTAATACACATGCTTATTCTTTCTCTGTCTCTCTTTCTGCCCTACAGATACCTGAAAAAGGTGAATGCTGTAGCAGCAAAGTGTGGGACTACTTCTGCAAATACTTTAACTTTAGTATTATAATTTATTTACAGTACACACACAGACTGTTAAAACCAGCTTCAGCTGGAAGAAAGTAAAAGTGTTAAATGTTTAAAACCAGACTGTTTTTTGATCATTAAAAAATATATACTTTTGATGTGCAATTGTTTAGTCATTGAGACCGTAATCTAAGGCTTTTTTTTTTTTTACATAAATCCCTTCTGGAAAATGGTTTATACAGCCCACATACATAGAACAGGTAGATATTTTGCTATTCAATGTTGTGTAAGTGCAGTTTATAGGAAATGGGTCTAATATCCAGTTTACTTTCAAAATCAAAATATCGGCTTATAAATCGGCTATTTTCGAGTTAATATCGGCATCGGCATCGGCCCCCAAAAATCCATATCGGTCGGGCTCTAATTGTTACTGTACTGTACTTTGATGAAAGAGTATCACAATGCTAAAAAACTTTTTTGATTTGTATTATTTATTTTTTTACATGATTTGATATCAAAATAATGGACAAATGTTGTTTTTTGTGGCTTAAACTGACGCGGATCAGTAGCGGACTGCAAACGTGTCCTGTGTGATAGCACAAGGAGTCCGTGCTGCTTCTGCACCACATACGTAACGCACACGGACTGCAGACGCACTGCAGACGGATTATATGTGAAACAGGTGTTAATTACATAATTTTGCTATCTGGGTGAACTAACCCTTTAAGCAAAACATGGTCAGGTAAAAGTGTTTGAATAAATTTTGGTCCCAATTTGTTTTTAATCAATTTTACTGGTAGTCCACTTTATGAAGAATTTTTTGGTATAATATGCCACAGTTTAATTTATTTTGCTATAATCACTTACATAAATGAACTGTAGTGTCCTGCACCCACTAGTAAAAAAAAAAAATATATATATATATATATATATCTGATGTCTGAATAATTTTTGGTTTGACTGTGGATTAATTCTTGTTAAAAACTACAAAGTAATTCAGTCAAGAGTCATGAGTGATTTGCGTTCTTTCATTTTCTTGGATTAACATTAAGGAATTTTGCTGCTTCATTGCATTGTGTTTTAGGGTTACCGGAAGTGTCTATGCTTCATACAAACATGTCATACTGTTCAAAACCATTTGGCATGATGATGGTACTTAAAGAGGACTTGTGCCATTCACCTAGTAACCACCCAGCAATGTGTTAAAACAGACCCAGAACACCTTAGCAACTGCATAGCAATATCCTGCTAACCACTCACAACACCCTTCATGGATGCAGCGACCTCACAAGCACCACTCACATTTTCGCCAAATCTAGTTGAAATTCAAAAATACACATTTCAGACCCCGTGTGGGAGTAGGGACCACATATTCACCCCTTCCAGGAGACTGTTAGAGATCTCTTTGAGATTGTGTAACCTGTCCTCACAAAAACACCCGAGGTTTACACCTGCATTCTTCATTTCCCAGAGCATCTTTTTCATCCGCTCGCCCTCCTCTGAAACCTTTCTTCCCATCATCCACACATCCATCCGGGTCTGAAGCACTCTGTCAGGGAAGGTAGACATGATAAAATAATCTAATCTTTTCTGTTCGTTTACCCCTGTCCTTTCATCATCTATCATTCCGTCAGACGATGAGAAGAGGATCTGTCAGTTACTAGTCTTTCAAATGGAGTCTGTGCTCTGAGGGAACTGTGGGGGTGGAAGCGGAGGACAGGCGGCCGGCCTTCCTTATATCAACTAGATCAGAATTAATGATCTAATCAGAACTAACTCAGTGGAACAGGACTGTGCACACAGGCATTAATGGCTAAATCTTGTTGTAGTCTGCATCACTCTGTCAAATGTCACTGTGTATTTGGGATTAGGATTCATGTACAAACAATAAAATGACATGTAGAATCCTTTTTAGGGGATTAAAGGAACAGCTCATAAAAAATATATATATTTTTTTTTTACTGTCATACAGACACATAAGATAATATTTTCAAATGCAAAATGATTAAATCTAAATAAAACCTGAAGTCCAATATGTGAAACTAGGAACACATTAAGGATCAATCAAAACACAACATGCTAACCATCTTCCAAAACCGCAAAAATAAAAGCTAATTTTACAGTTGCACAGTAAAAAAAAAAATAATAATAATAATAATAATAATAATACGTTTTTCTTAAATTATTTTATTTTCAGTAAAATATTACAATAGCAATATTTCTTATATTTAATATTTGTATTTTGAATAGCATTTATTATTATTATTATTATCATCATCATCATCACCATCATCATATTGATGCATGATGACAAAATATTTGACCAAATTGTGCAGCTCAACAAACGTGCAACGCCAACCTGGAGATTTAAAGGCGCAATATGTAATTTTTCTGCTTTAAAAATAGCAGAAATCACTATATCTATGTTATATATATTTTTTAGTTGTGTACTTACATCATCCCGACAGTTTCCACGGACTTTCAAATCCGGAGAAAATTATAGTTTAATTTGAAGACACGGCACGTTTCTTTATTTCCATTTTGTCGCCCGTCTATGACGTCATATAAACTTTGACCCCTCTAGTTTATCTAACTTCCTGCGGAATCGCCAAATACAAAGGTGAACAGAAACAAAGACGAGACGCAGAAGAAAAAGTAGTAGCCTTTATCGAGACTATTGTATTTTATATTTATATTGTTTATATTCGTATTTAAACCTCAATCAATAACTTAGTTATGGATCATGATTATGCTTTGCCTGCACGTTCTGTGAAGCGCAAACGCACGGGTGAAATAAATGACCCGAGATGGTTTTGGGACAAGAGAAGCAACAAGACACGGTTGCATTTCCAAGATAGAGAGAGCTTCGTGACAAGCTGAAACTACAGAGAGATGTCGAACTCGCTTGCATTCTGATAAACAGGTATGCATCCATTCAGCTAACTGTATCTATCTGTATATTTTGTGAAACGATTATGTCTTGTGTAAAACGCAGACGCACTAGCTCTCATGTAAATCTACATTTGTTCTACATCTAGCTGAATAAAGTAGCTTCAAATGCAGTTCTCTAACTTGTTCGATATCATAGTATAACGTAATTATAATTATTAACGAAAGGCGGCCGTGTTTTTTAACATATATTACTACTAGCTAGATGGAATATTGATTTGATAGGGGTCTCATAATTCATATAGACTGTTTCATCGGGCGCACGGTCGTGTATATCGGTCTGGCTGCGGTGCCTTCTACAAACGCAGTTAAAGGCAAGGTTATGAGTAGACTGAAGTTGGGCTTAGGTGTTTGTGCTGCAGCATGTGTTTCCCATACATTTATTTATTTTTTGAGACTCGCCACAATTTTAAAACTGATCTTTTTTCAAAAAGGCTTCATTGAGTAACGTTGCATACCTCACGTTTAATAATAATAATAATTCCTTACATTTAAGTTTAAATATCAAAACGAGGCACAGGTGTTTTTATATCGCTGTATTTCTGAAGGAAGACTTGCATGTTATATGACTGATAAAGCAGCGTGTGAGCGTACCAGCTCTGCTTTGTTTACAGCTGTTACTGGGGAAACCTCTATTTCTGGCGCTTTATGTCTGTGCTTTAAAACATCTCCTGTTGGCAAATAATGAATTTGCATTTTCATTAAGTCCGCCTGATCCACGCAGCAAACATTTTGTTTGTTATCAAAAAATATCTACTCTAGAGGGACTTTGCTGTTGTTATTGATTCTATTTGGAAGTCTACCGGAAGTTAAGTTATGTCCACAAAAGCGCTCATGCGCAGTAACGTTTGTTTATGTTGTTGCCGTTGAAACCGTCTATATCTCTCCGTTCGAAAAGACGTGATTGTCAAAATACTAAGTTAGCATGAGTGAGGAATGATAGGGAGCGACATGGCGCGTGTTCCAATGAACAACAACTCCCATGAGCCTTACGCTCTTTCCCAACGTCATCAAAGTACGTCTTATGTTATTATTTTGATTGAGTGACCCCTGGTGGCCAAAAATTACATACTACACGTTTAAGCATTTTTAATTGTAAATAAAAATTTTATCAGGAAAAAAAGCATGATTACATTTTGTTCCCAAATTGTGCAGTCCTAGTATTTTCTTTCTCTGTTCTTCACATAAAAATATAATTAATTATTCTTAATTTTGAAGCTTGAAAGCCATGGTCTCCATTCATTTTCATTGAATGGAAAAGAGTATGCGAGCAGCACTGACATTCTGCAGAGAAAGCAAGAGAGAGAGAAAAACTCCTGTTGTGCTACATGGGAGAAATCAAACATGTTTTATAATAAACGAAAGTGCATGGATGACAAATTGTCATTTTTTGGGTGAACAATCCTTTAAGAATTGATACTATGCAATTTGTAGCAGGGACTGGGGCTCTTGTCAGGATAGAAGGATAAATGGATAGGGAAAAATGACTACAATTCTTAAGGAAATTCTGCTGCCCTCTGCCAGAAAGTTGTCAATTGGAAGAAGGTTTTCCTTCCAACATGACAATGACCCAGAGCACACAGCAAAACTGAGCACACTGTGGTTGAAAAAGAAAAATATGAACATACTTGCATGGCCTAGTCAGAGCCCAGTTTTAAACCCAATTGAAAATCTATGGACTGACTTGAAGACAGCAGTCCACAAATGGTCACCATCACATTTACCTGAACTTGAGCAGTTCTGCAGAGAAGAGTGGGCAAATATTGCAAAGTTAGTAGAGATAAATCCCAACAGACTAAAGACAGTAATTAAAGCAAAAGGTGGTTCATTAAAATACTGACACAAGGGGGAGATCCTTTTTCCAACTCAGTGATTCTCTTTTATTATTATTTTTTTGACATGTTGGTGTTATATCTTTCACTTGGATGTTAAAAGTTGCACTGAGTAAATACAGCTGAATAAAACAAAAATTGTTTCATTTCTGTCTTCATTTCAGGCTGCAAAGCAATAAAATGTGATTATTTTAAAGGGGGTGATTATTTTCTTTACCAACTGTAGTAGAAGTTATTTTTGGATCTCTCCCGTAACAACAAAAAAGAATAATGCAAAAAAAAAAAAAAAAAAAAAAAAAAGAGAGATGTGACTCAGAAAATCTGAGCTGCATTAAAACAAGAACCTTCAGCTGAAGTGTTCCAGGAGGCATCTGATGGAGTGCTATTTGCTAATCTAATACCTCTTGAAAGCTCAGACTACTCCTGCAATCAAATGCATATTGAATCAGAGTGATTTAGAAATTCTATCAAAGGCTATTTTATTAACATAACAGTCTTTCATAGAAATGCTTAGATGTAGTGGATATATACCAAGCACACTACAGGCTGCAACAGTGACCTTTTCAGCATGTTTGTTACAAAATTTGACTTGAAACAAAGGCAAAATCAGCTGTATGCATAATTAAAAGTACCCAAACTACTAAATGAGTCAATGTCACTGACCTGCACTGAAATTAAAAAATTTGCCCCTTTAAACATCTCTTGTGCCTTCCAAAAAGCCATCTAGACCTGTTTAAATTAGCTTATTTTGTCCTTTCAGCAAGAACACTTAGTGTAGAAATGCTGTGCACAGTGACTCACAGTCTGGGAGATATTGCCAACCTGCCAGTATTGAATAAGATTTCTTTCTGTCTTTTAAGAACTGAAAGGAACCCAAAGGAATCCAAAATGGTTCTTCAATGACATTACTGTGAAACTTTTGGAACCTTAAGGAAATGTGAAAGGAAACACATGGGAATTAGGCTAAACACACACATGGTCTTCAACTATTTCCTTTACAGTTATTATGTTAAAATATTGGCTTGTGATGCTTATTTTCAGGATATTGAAGAATGTATTCATGTATTAACGCTTTTATGCAAAATAAAAGAAAATCAAGGAATTCATAGCTGCTCGGCATTGTTTGGGAAAAACAAATTACAGAACAAGGCCGACCAGGAACATCTTTCAGACTACTGCTCTCACAAAATCACTCTTTCAGTGCCAGGTGCTCCTTCAAACCAGTGCTTTCAATTCTATAACTAAAAACGTGATTTGCAGAAGACTCCGTAGAGGTTAAAAGGTTTTCTTTTTTGTTTTACAAATGTTCACTAGAGAGCATGAATAAATCAAGCATTATGCTTTTCCAATGCAAATTGCTTCAAACTGTCTGCATGCTTCAGTTTCTAAAGAATTCAATCAAAGAACAAGAAAAAAAAAAAAAAAAAAAATCATACACCAAATGATTCTGGTACCCCATTTGCATGCATTTTCTTTGGCTGTGGACCAACGGACAGTGAAATAAGAACAGCCTAACCCACACACACACACATTCAAGCACTACAGTGTGCAGTTTAACTATAAAAATGACTGGTGAAAAGTCACAGTTTGGGGCAGCACTGTATGTTTGTTCAAATAATGAGAGATGAGAATGGGAAGAAAGGGACGCAGAAAAAAACCCTGCTCTACAACAATTATTATTACAGTATACAATTCCATTTCTTGCTTCTAGTTGCACTGTGATGACCGGTGCTGATCCTAGACTCCTGGGGGCCATAAGTAATACTTTGTCAGTGGTGCCTGTCTGTGCGTTCATTAAAAAAAAAAAATTCCCCCAACATTTCATCCTGTTCTTTCAGAGCAGTTTCAGGGTCAACAAACATTGAGTTTAAATAAGTATACAGTACGATGCAGTAACTGAATGCACAGATCTAATATAACTGACCTGCATTCGATTACTTTTCAAACCATTTGTTCATATGCTTTTAACTCTTTTCTTTTTTGTATCAAACAAGGCCAGCAGTCACATAATATGCACATAATAATAAAATAATATATTTTTTATTTTTTAGGGTTGAAATTCTACTTAATTTTGCAATGTTCTCTCTCTACAAGATCTAATGCTAATGCAAAACACCCCATATGAAAGCATCTGTTGTCTTCAAAATATTTCGTCCACAGACACAGGTGATGCTGACATTCTGCACATGTTGCGAGTCAAGAAAAAAAAAGACAGAAGCAGTAGCACACAGGGCAGGGATCAGAATAGTCTCAGCCTCAGACATCACAACCACGGACCATTGGATGAACGTTTTATGCATACGGCACACAAAATTTGAAACACTTGAAGGCATCATCAGATTGGTTGAATTCTACAAGATTTCTGGGACACATGCATTTTGCATTATTTAAAGTTTTGCCTGGAAGCAAATATGCCATGACGCCGAACCCCCTTATGTTAGAAGAAAGCCGTTGTGTTTACAACTGTGATAATGAGCGCTTATCGGGATCAACTAAACACAGTTTTACAAACAGTCTGTTATTGTGGGGACATTTCCACGCCCCTAAAAATGATGCAGCACAAACCGAAATGTGATTGGCTGCCATATGGCCTTTTGGGCGGTCCTTGTCATTCAAAGCTGCCAAGATTACAAGATCTTCTGCCGTCAGTCTGAAGGTCTGGCTGCGTGAGACTAGGATCAGAATACTTGTAAGCAATATTATTGTACCCTTATCTTTATAACAGCTTCATTGATGATTCAGATGCTTAAGTCTTTAGCCAAAGTCAATATGCAATGGCATTTGCAACCTATTTTATTTCAGAAAAAGCGAGATGAGGAACAGAAAGGTGTACAAATTACACAGTGAGAAATGGAGACAAAGAAGAACAAAAACTGAGATACAGTTTTCTAAATAGTAAGCAACACATAAGTGTGACATGGGTCTTTGGCCCGACCCCTGGTCTCCTTCTTTGAGCGGCTCTGTACTTTAAGCCCAGCACCCTCAAATATCTGCAGGGGCCCGGTGTGTCCCCCAGAGGACCACTGTTTAAATCGTTCACAATGAGAAATCATTACTCATATTGTGCTTGGGGTGTCCCCACTGACCCCAGCACTATGACTAATAGACTGTTTTACTGAGTCTGTCTCTTCTCCCCCAGAGGAGTGGCAGTGTAGAACAAGAGAGAGAGAGAGGTAAGAAATAACCATGTAATATCTCAGTAGATTAGTCCCAGTGACAATTATGTATTCAATGCCCTCCTTCTGAAGTGTCTCTCACACACACACACACACACACACACAGACCACTGAATTCCACCAGCATGAATTTTTAAAGCAGTGATCAAAGTAAACATGTTATATTTAGGGCTGTGCAAAAATTCGAATGCGATTTTCATGTACATCTCATCAGTAAAGACGCTCCTGTAATTAGAAGTATATCTCCAGCACGTGTGTTCAGATCAGGGTTGCCAGGTTTTCACAACAAATCCTGCCCAGTTGCTTCTCAAAACTAGCCCAATCACGCTTCCAGAAGGTTCCCCGATAAAACATTGCTTCCCGGGATTAAAATATACGTTTCTTAGCAGGGTTGCCTTGTTAAAATTTGCGTTTTAGGGGCTAAATATCACGTTATTTGTATTGGGGTCGCTGTGACCCGCGGACATGAAAAACAACCACCACAGACTTGGCAATACTGGTTGGCATTTACTACACCGTGCCGTAATTCAATGACAATCTACACAAAATCGATGTTAAAATCACAGGCGATTCTTTGTCGATTATGAAAGCGATTTTGTGTTAGTTGTCAGTAGACTACGGCTCTGTGTAGTAACTGCCGCTCCACCTGAACCAGTGTTGCCAAGTCTGCGGTGTTTTTCATGTCCGCGGTTTGAAGCAATCCCAATACCAATAACGTGATATTTAGCCCCTAAAATGCTAATTTTACCCAGGAAACCCTTCCCAAAAATTTATATTTTAACCCCGGGAAGCAATTTTTATCGGGGAACCTCCTGGAAATGAAATTGGGCTAGTTTTGGACTAGTTTTAAAAAGCAACTGGGCAGGATTTGTTGTGAAAACCTGGCAACCCTGATCTGAACGCACATGCTGGAGATATACTTCTAATTATAGGAGCGTCTTTACTGATGAGATGCGCATGAAAATTGCATTTGATTTTTTGCACAGCCCTAGTTTAATTCATATTTATATTAACATTCATATTTATGTAAATGTAACCATTTATATTCACATTTATGTTCTTAATAATAAAATGTTTGATTCAAAAACCATTAAATAATTGTTAATTTTCTTTTTAATTTATAATTCTTAAAAATATGTTCTTGTTTTTAATTGGGACATATTTAAATAACTTAAACACCTACAAATATCTACACTGATTCAACTCTCGCCAGATGGATAGATGGGAATCTCACACAAGCACATTATCTTTAATGGACACTGACAAGAAACCATTTCCTTTGCTTGTTACCTTGAGTTACAAAGGTGTTATCCCGCTCTCTGTCTACACGAGTGATACGAACTGTTTTTATAACCTCTGCTTTATCCAATTTATCATACACTGGCTCAAGCTTCAAACTCATTTGATTTAAAACCAAAGGCACTGGGAATCCCAAAGCTCTAAAATAAAGAATGAATTCAAAGCAGTCCCTGCTGAAAAGGCAGGCCACGTTTCTTAAAATCAGTAGAAAATGTCTGACACAACTGCCCCAGCTAAAAGCAATTGTTCAATCACTGACTGCTTGAAAGTACACTATACACTGTACTTTATACAAACATGGTTTTTGTAAATAATCTATTTTATCATCAGATTATTATTCACGATTCAAATTTGAAAACCCCTTTGAACCTGCGTTTGACATTGGTGGTTCTTTAAAGAAAAACGTCCACAAACTAAAAGAAATTCATATAATATAAAACAATCATAATGCAAATTTTTCAAAAATAATGCAAAAGTGATGACGTAAGAAGCGCTGTTTACGGGTCCAAGCCTCAACCCGCTTCACTTGCGAATACTACCTCAGCTCAGCAGCCGTTTAGGAGCACTGTTTATTTCATATTAATCATTTAAGCTAAACGCTTTCAAACTTACAGTGTACACTACAGTCTCCGTGCTCACACCATCCCAAGCACAAATAATTTTAATATTTATTCATTTATATTTTCATTGCCTGGCTATCTGGGACATCGGTATGTAGTTAAAGATTGGGATTATAAGTTTTTCGCTAGTATTATATAAAATTGTGAGTGTATATTAGCACCTTTTGTTGTTTTCTTGTGGTATCTTATAGAGCATTTGGACACGGAAGCGGTGCTACGTGACGACAGACTTAATAAGTGTATAGCTGCTATTGATGTTTCTGTAATAATTTTTTTCTTTTCACAAGGTCCAACAACAAAGATGGTGCTAGAAGAAGTACAGCAGGCGGGATTTTGCAACAACACATAATTGTCAGAACGTCTCAGTCCTAAAAGTGGTTCTGATCACAAAAGCAGTTGTATCTTAGACCTGCAGGAAGCATTCACTCTCCCTCTTCCAGTCACACTCTCCACAGTGTACACTCTCCATCCTTGGCCTTGATTGCCCTTGCTGAAAATACTTGCTGCCTGAAGCCCTCAACAAAAAAACATGTCCTTGTCCCAAACTGTTAGCATTTTTTGTAAAGTATATGTAATTCAGCACACCTCAACATTAGATGTTCTAACATACAGTATTTCAACCTCTTTGGTATATGAAATCCATCTTGGAAATTGTGATGATTTTGGCTCACATTTAAAACTCAAACTCAAAACACCTGCAAAGGTTTCCTGAGCCTTCAAAATGGTCTCTCAGTTTGGTTCACTAGGCTAAACAATCATAGGGAAGACTGCTGATCTGACAGTTGTCCAGAAGACAATCGTTGACACCCTTCACAAGTATGGTAAAGCCGGGCATACACTGTTCGATTTCAGCTAGGTACCAACTCACACTGTACGAGTAGATCGCATGCGATGTAAAACCAAAGCTCACGTTTTTTGTTTGCTCACTGTACGGTCCGATCGTTGAGTTGTGATTTGACTGCTCACACTATACGTGGGGAATCAACACGTAGGACCCTCTTAGAACTCAGATGTTTGTGACTGTTTCAGAATAAACATGCTTTCCCGGGATAAACGCACTGCTTTGGTGATATGCGCAATTCTGTGTGCGGACATGTCCAAAAAAAAAAAAAAAGGCTTCGGCATATCTGGACACGCAGGCGGCTCGGAAGACATGGTCAATATGGTTTATCCATTTTGCAACGCGAACTGGAGGTAAGCAGGCTTTTTATTCCCCCTTTTATTTGTATTTTTCTTTGCCATAACTCCACAAGTTTTCCCTCCATCACTTCAGTCCACACTACACGCCATGTCGCCATGGTTTCGTTTATGTTTTCACGCATGCGCATTGAGGAAAACGCAGAAAATCGCTTCGTAGCCCTGCTTCAATTAGTCACGAGAAGCGACCAAAATTTCTGACTTGTCAGAAATCCATCCGACCAACCATTTGCCAGCCGTGAGAGGTTAATCACCTCACATTTCCCCTTGTACGCTGCACGAACACTGCATGACGCACGAAAATGCTGAAAATCACCCCGACCCGAAAAAGAGTTGCACGAGTCAGAATTCAGCTCAAAATTGGATGAAAATCGCACGGTGTATGCCGGGCTTAAGCCACAAACATTCATTGCCAAAGAAGCTGGCTGTTCACAGAGTGCTGTATCCAAGCATGTTAATAGAAAGTTGAGTGGAAGGAAAAAGTGTGGAAGGAAAAAGATGTCTTATGAGGATTGTCAAGCAAAATCAACTCAAGAATTTGAGTGATCTACACAAGGAATGGACTGAGGCTGGGGTTAAGGCATCAAGAGCCACCACACAGATGTGTCAAGGAATTTGCTGAACCACAGGCAACGTCAGGTGTCTTACCTGGGCTAAGGAGAAGAAGAACTGGACTGTTGCCCATTGGTCCAAAGTCCTCTTTTCAGATGAAAGCAAGTTTTGTATATCATTTGGAAACCAAGGTCCTAGAGTCTGGAGAAAGGGTGGAGAAGCTCAAAGCCCAAGTTGCTTGAAGACCAGTGTTAAGTTTCCACAGTCTGTGATAATTTGGGGTGCAATGTTATTTGCTGTTGTTGGTCCATTGTGTTTTTGGAAAACCAAAGTCACTGCACCCATTTATCAAGAACTTTTCGAGCACTTCATGCTTCCTTCTGCTGAACAGCTTTTTGAAGATGCTGATTTCATTTTCCAGCAGGACACTGCCAAAAGCACCAAAAGTTGGTTAAATGACCACGTTGTTGGTGTGATTGACTGACCAGCAAACTTACCAGACCTGAACCCCATGGAGAATCTATGAGGTACTGTCAAGAGGAAAATGAAAAACAAGAGACCAAAAAATGCAGATGAGCTGAAGGTCACTGTCAAAGAAACCTGGGCTTCCATACCACGCTGAAGTGAGGCAAGTATTGAGTACATGTACAGTAAATGAACATACTTTCCAGAATGCCAACAATTCACTAAAAATTTTTTTTTTCTTTGGTCTTAAGAAATATTCTAATTTGTTGTTATTGTTGAGAATTGGCGGGGTTTTGTTAAATGTGAGCTAAAATCGTCTTAAACTACTTCAGCCTGTGTGCATTGAGTTTATTTAATACACAGTTTGAGTTGAATTACTGAAATAAATGGACTTTTCCACAACATTCTAATTTATTGAAATGCACCTGTATGTGCAGCTTTAGATGCGAACAGTCTCTATTGACTGCTTCATCCTCATCTTAAATGAACCAGTTATAATCATAGACCATCATGATGCAACTCACAAAATTGTTGTAATTACAAAACCTTAATTTAGGCTGCATTCACACAATAAGAAAGTGTTCAAGTCAGGTTTTCTGCTCAAATCCAAATTTAATTACATTTATAAAGTGATCCATATCAGACACTGAACTTAACCGACAATGCACTCTTTTTTCATGATCTTCTAAAAATCATCAACATGTGCAGTAATATCCTTGAATATAGATTTTGTTATTATAGAAAATTAGAAGAACCTTTCTAGTCTATATATTGTGATTTAACATTTTAACTACATTGTCACAAGTTTAACATTTAAAATATAATGGTATTTAATAAATAGTTAAATCAAACTAATTTGTGCAATTTGTGTGTACTTCCTCAGTACTTAATGCAAACAATATCAAATTAGACTATGTAAAATTAGATTATCTAATAATTACATCCACACACACACACACAAAAATCTGATTTATGAACAGAAAATTCACTCGCATAAGGCTGTTTTTTTTTAGGAGACAGCATTCAGGTTACTCTGTTTCCCTTCTACATTAAAAATACACACATTATCTCTTCCTCATAGATTCTGCCCAGTTAGCGTTCAGCTCTTCCATCTTTGCTTTCTCATCCATTTATTTCTCGTCTATAGCCGGGCCTACAACTTACAACAGCGCTGATCTTTCAGCCTTGGCCAGCAGCTAGACTGAACAGTCAATACTCCTCCACTCGCTCTGACTAATCTAATAGTGTTATTTTTCTGTAATGGAAATCGCGGCGGGGTCATTAGACTTGTGAGATGGGGAAAAAGCCAGCAATCAGGAAATAGCTGCAGGAACTCTTGCCCTCCATGGCATCTCAACAGCTGTCCATCTCTTTAAACAGACGGACCACAGAATAATGCTAGCCACAGGCGGGGAAAGCAAAGAGGGTGAAGGGTGTTAAAGAAAGAGAGCGGGGAGAGAAACAGGAGGGAGAGGGAAGGATGAATAAAGGATGAAAGAGTGGGAGAGAGAGATGGAGAAGGTGAGAGAGTGAGGGAGAGGGAGAGGAATGGGGGAGGCAGATAAGAGACGCTGAGGGGACAGAAGGGAGGGTGGAACACGGGTGATAACAGGGTGGAAGAACCAGGGCATTGGACAAACACCATTTGTACGTCCCACTAGGCTCCACTAAGATTCAGACACTTTTTATAGTTAAACATTCTAAAATATAAAAGGCAGTTAGTGAAAACTAGTGATAGTGATTAGAAATGCTCACTCACATCCTTTTACATTGGATTTGTGTGAACTGAAATCAAGCCTGTTAACAGCTGTGACTTATAGTAGTACAGCTGCATGTAGCAATACAATAATGTTGAATATGCCCGAAAACACAATGAATATTGGACCACAACAACATTTTTAAAGAAGTTCACCCAAATATTACCCAGATCTCGCTCTCATTCCAATCCCCAATTTTTTTTTGCTTCCATTAACCACAAAGCAAAGCTGCAAGCTACTCTTATTTAGAACAAAGAAGGTAAAAGGGACAGGTTATCAAGCTCCAAAAAAGCACCAAAAAATAGTCTGCATTCCACTAGATTCCAAGGCTTCTGTCATCACATATCAAAAATGTTGGTTATGTCTGAAAATCTTCTTTTTTTATGCCCCAGTTCGATACAAAACAGAATAAGTTAACAGAAATGTGAAAATAATTTATGCTTGCCATTACTGAGGTCAAATCACATACTATGGTATATTTAAAGTACTTTTATAGCTTTTGCACACTTTTTGGAACTTGACAACACAAATCACTTTTATTCTATGGAAAAGAGCAGAAAAGAACATCTCATTTTGGCCCAAGGAAGAAAGACAGGGTTGAAATATTACAATACTATTCCATAGACACACTGGAAAAGCATCACTGTTTGAACCCTTATAATAAAGCAGAGGTGGATTTGACTGAATCAAAAAGCAGGCTCAAAACAGCAAGCTTGTTAAGTTATTTTCTGAGCGCGTCTCTCAAAATTCCTCTCATCTCTCTGTCCGCAAAAAAAGCAGCATGGTTCATTTTTAATGGCAAGCTACTCTAATATACTCTTCACACACCTGGAACAATGAAGCTTTAGCCGCAACATCGACGACAACAACCAACGGACACCCCCGTCCGAGTTAAATAATGAAAGACAAAATTAAGATCGGAAAAGGAAAATTGGGGGAATCGTTTTAATCTAGCCATTAATTTGCTATCAAGTGTATTTCAATACAGGACTAAATGGACAGCTTGATAGTTCATTCACATATATCCTAATATAAAGTCGTCTGCTCTAATGTGGCATTTAAGATAAAAACAAACTTTCACATCATTGCAGAAAATACGTACAAAGCATCATAAAGTAGTGTGGCTCACCAGTAGCTTTGCGGAATCTCACTCAGATGATGCTGGGACAGGTGTAGTCTTCGAAGCAAGGTTGGCGTTTCTAACGGTTGTTGGGCGTAATAGTGGTAAAATAGCTAAATTAAGAGGTTAAAGAAAAACGTCCGGCTGCCTAGGTTATTTAGTTAGCTAATCATAGCGCAAATAAACAAAATATTTGCTGAGCTCTGTCCCCTCAGAGATGATGCCAGTGAGGAGTGAGTGCGGCGCGTTTCCTCTTTCAAAGAAACAAGCTACAGAAAGCCCGCGTCACGTGACCATCACTCCTCACTGTCTCACAGCACGCGGACTACACTCGAACACATTTTACTATCTGCTGAGATTTTATATATTCTCTATGGTTTATAGTGTGTAGTTTTATTTTATTATCATTTATTTATTTATTTATTTATTACAATTTACTTTTTTTTTGTAAATGCACATTTAAGTTATTTTATTCATTGCGAGACAACATAGATTATTTCAGCTTTTAAAAAAAAAATACTTGTCACACTGCATTATTATTTTAGTGAAACGCAAAAAAAAAAAAAGCCAGTCGCAAAGCAAAAAATAAATAAATAGGCTACACCTTCCTTACATATTATACTTTTTTTTCTACTTCTTGTTTAAAACAACACATTGTTTGTGTGGATGACCAGTATAATGAAAATAAAAAACATGAAAAGATTTGTATGCTTTGTACCTGAATCCCTTCAAGTGAATTTACACAAACCTATAGAAACAACTAGCATCACAATGTAAATGTTTTCAAACGCAAGAACCATTAGTTCAATTTCGTAGTCACTTACACATTATTTAACCGATGAGGATACCACTCACTCTGGTATATAATTATGTTCTCACCAACTACTCGTGGTGCATCGAGCAACAGCTAAGTGGCTGTTAACTACCACACACAGAAACCCATTATTAATGGCATTGCCTTTGTCATTTCTGCCATAGCCCTCAGTCGTTGCATGTATGACACATTCTGAGGATTTTTTATTTTTTTTTTACATAGAATTTGGAGACCCTGTATTAGAAAGAATTTCCTGCTGATTGT
Source organism: Carassius gibelio (assembly GCF_023724105.1). Classification (NCBI taxonomy): domain Eukaryota; kingdom Metazoa; phylum Chordata; class Actinopteri; order Cypriniformes; family Cyprinidae; genus Carassius; species Carassius gibelio. Next base: position 26,665,686 of record NC_068376.1, read on the forward strand.
CTCTTTGACTTTTAAATACATGCAAAAGAGCCTCCAGCAATGAAATCTCTGCTCATGTTGTGGCACCAATTAGTGAGCTTCACCGCCAGCCTAATTGAAGCATAATTGGGTTGTTCATTTCAGGATAAATTTAAAACCAACACAAGAGAAAAATAACAAAGGTGCATGCCATGAATAACATTTGCAATACTCCAATGTTTGCATCATTGCCCACTTGTGTAGCCGGCTCAGGAAAAATAGCAGCACCATGGGTTTTGGCAAGAAAAAAGAACAAATACAGGATTTTATTCTCAGCTGGATCCCACAGAGATATCTCCCCTGCAGCATCCTCCGCACCCGTATTTGTTCATTTTCATTTCAAGTGTGTGTATTTCTTAGTGTGTGTGTATTATGTAGAAAAAGGTGTGTTGAGGATCCAACAAAGAGCCCAGAGCCTCCCCAAAATATCTGGTCGACAGATAAACCGACCATCCAGCCAGCACCGAACAACTGCCAACAATAAAGCCGTTATGTTCTTTCACAGTCTGTGAGTTTTTATCTTTCTCTGTGGCAGTCTGCCACCTCCTCTGTGCTCCCACACACACAGGTAATTTTGGAGCAGTGTGTAGGCAGCCCAGTCCAGATTTCTAATCATAGTAAGATCCAGATCAATAGGTGCCTGTAAGATGGAGTTTGCAGCTGAGAGCAGCTCTAGGAAAACAAAGCAATGAATACATGCTGTGGAGAGGAGACTAGAGAAAGAAACAAAGGCATACGTGGGAAATTTTCGAGTTTCGAAAGTAAATCCTGTACCAGTTTGTTTTTGTTTGTTTGTTTTTTCAGTGTACAACATTACTGTAGCTCAAACAGTAGAGAATGGACTCAAATACTAGGGAACCTTCTCTAAACTTTGTCTATAATTCTGATCATCAAATAACATGAAAATAATTTGGATTTTGATGGCAACTAAATTATGGACCAATAACTTTGCTACTTTGGCAATTATTCATGAATTTATCAAAGTGTTACAAATAGTGTATGTAACTGGAACATACTGTACTGGCTGTATTGACAATGTTTTAACTTCAGGCACAGAATGTTGAGGTTACGTTGCCAATAAGTCATGAAATTACTAGAGTATTAATTATTTTATTCCAACTGCAATTTCTAAATAAGGCCAAATAGTTCTATTAATATATTGTATTTTAGACTCTGTTTATTTATTTATCCTTAACGGTGTTTCTTTAGATCAATTGTGTTTTGTTTGTTGTGTGTGTTTTTGTATTGTATACAGTATATGTGAGCTTTTCACCTATAAGACAAAGTTATATTACTGGTTAATAGACAATAAAGTTTTTGAATTTTGATTTTGAATTTATGTAATTTTAACATTCTTGGAGTTCTTACTGAAGAAATTGTGAGTTGGTATTTTGACAGCAATGAAATTATGAGTATTCAATGTCCTAGTTGTCAATTAAGTCATGAAATTGCCCCCAAAATACCAATAGATTACATAACTGGTGCATTGTGTGGTAGCTGTCACGCTGCCAGTCTTTGTTTTCCTGGGTGTTCCCTAGTGAGCTCACTTCTCCTTAGGCACTTCACCATAGGCACTTTAATTCCGCTAGTCTGGTTGTGTCTTCACAGTAATTGCACTCCAATTAGAATCGCACAGGTGTTGACAATACTCTGTCATTAGTTTCCCTATATAGAGCCGTCTTTCTCTGTTGTCATTATGGAGTCCTTACCCTATGTGTCTCATGCTCTCGTTCCCCAAGACTTCCTCTACCTTCTTGTTCTTCCGAGTTCCCCGTTTCATCCGGTTCCCTCTTTTGGTTTTGTTTGTCTCTCATGACTGTTTATTTTGTATTTACCCTTCTGTTTAAATAAAACCCTTACCTGCATTTGGATCCAACCCTCTCTTTGTGTTTCTCCTAAACCCTACCGTGACAGAAGGACTCCATCAATCAAGGATCCAGCGGTATGTCTGCTGCCATGTCTTCATCAGCCAGCAAGCGAAATGGTTTTGAGGGCTCTCGCCTAGTGGTGTTCCGGGGGACCAGGGGAGGTCGCTCCGGAGCAAGCGGTCGAGAGGAGGTCCGGCAGCGATCGCCACTGTGGCCTCCCATCGAACCGAGATTCGGATGGGGGCTGCCATTTCCCCAGGATGTCCCGAGAGGAGAGGGGAGATGCAGATCGGCTGAGCCAGCGCCGTGGTACCAGATGGCCGCCAGTCCTGTGCAGCGGCACCAAATGGCTGCCAGCTCAGCCCCACAGCACAAGATGGCCGCCACCCCAACCCCACAGCACAGGATGGCCGCCAGCCCAGCCCCACAACCCAAGATGGCCGCCAGCCTAGCGCCACAGCCCAAGATGGCCGCCAGCCCAGCGCCACAGCCCAAGATGGCCGCCAGCCCAGCCCCACAGCATAAGATGACCGCCAGCCTAGCGCCACAGCCCAAGATGGCCGCCAGCCTAGCGCCACAGCCCAAGATGGCCGCCAGCCTAGCGCCACAGCCCAAGATGGCCGCCAGCCCAGCGCCACAGCCCAAGATGGCCGCCAGCCCAGCACCACAGCACAAGATGGCCGACTCAACGACACCGATTCTCCATCGTAGAGGGCGGAGGAGGAGACAGGCAGCTACTGTTCCTCAGGACCCGGAGAACGTTCCCGAGCGGGCCGCTGTCATCCATGAGGCCATTCCCGATGCGGTGCCCGCTGCTGTTCCGGAGGCGGTGGCTGAGGCTGTTCCCGATGCGGTGCCCGCTGCTGTTCCGGAGACCGAGGCGGTGCCCGCTGCTGTTCCGGAGGCCGAGGCGGTGGCCGAGGCTGTTCCCGAGGCCGAGGCTGTTCCCGAGGAGGTGCTCGATGCTGTTCGAGAGGCCGAGGCTGTTCCCGAGGCGGTGCCCGATGCTGTGGCCGAGGCTGTTCCCGAGGAGGTGCTCGATGCTGTTCGAGAGGCCGAGGCTGTTCCCGAGGCGGTGCCCGATGCAGTTCCCGAGGCGGTGCCCGATGCAGTTCCCGAGGCGGTGCTCGATGCAGTTCCCGAGGCTGTTCCCGAGGAGGTGCCCGATGCAGTTCCCGAGGCGGTGCCCGATGCAGTTCCCGAGGCGGTGCCCGATGCAGTTCCCGAGGCGGTGCCCGATGCAGTTCCCGAGGCGGTGCCCGATGCAGTTCCCGAGGCGGTGCTCGATGCAGTTCCCGAGGCTGTTCCCGAGGCGGTGCCCGATGCAGTTCCCGAGGCGGTGCCCGATGCTGTTCCCGAGGCGGTGCCCGATGCTGTGGCCGAGACTGTTCCCGAGGAGGTGCTCGATGCTGTTCGAGAGGCCGAGGCTGTTCCCGAGGCGGTGCCCGATGCTGTTCCCGAGGCGGTGCCCGATGCAGTTCCCGAGGCGGTGCTCGATGCAGTTCCCGAGGCTGTTCCCGAGGAGGTGCCCGATGCAGTTCCCGAGGCAGTTCCCGAGGCGGTGCCCGATGCTGTTCCCGAGGCGGTGCCCGATGCTGTTCCCGAGGCGGTGCCCGATGCAGTTCCCGAGGCGGTGCTCGATGCAGTTCCCGAGGCTGTTCCCGAGGAGGTGCCCGATGCAGTTCCCGAGGCAGTTCCCGAGGCGGTGCCCGATGCTGTTCCCGAGGCGGTGCCCGATGCAGTTCCCGAGGCGGTGCCCGATGCTGTTCCCGAGGCGGTGCCCGATGCAGTTCCCGAGGCTGTTCCCGAGGCGGTGCCCGATGCTGTTCCCGAGGCGGTGCCCGATGCTGTTCCCGAGGCGGTGCCCGATGCTGTTCCCGAGGCGGTGCCCGATGCTGTTCCCGAGGCGGTGCCCGATGCTGTTCCCGAGGCGGTGCCCGATGCAGTTCCCGAGGCGGTGCCCGATGCAGTTCCCGAGGCGGTGCCCGAGGCGGTGCCCGAGGCTGTTCCCGAGGAGGTGCTCGATGCTGTTCGAGTGGCCGAGGCAGTGCCCGATGCTGTTCCCGAGGCTGTTCCCGAGGAGGTGCTCGATGCTGTTCGAGTGGCCGAGGCGGTGCCCGATGCTGTTCCCGAGGCGGTGCCCGATGCTGTTCGAGTGGCCGAGGCGGTGCCCGATACAGTTCCCGAGGCGGTGCCCGATGCAGTTCCCGAGGCGGTGCCCGATGCAGTTCCCGAGGCGGTGCCCGATGCAGTTCCCGAGGCGGTGCCCGATGCAGTTCCCGAGGCGGTGCCCGATGCAGTTCCCGAGGCGGTGCCCGATGCAGTTCCCGAGGCGGTGCCCGATGTTGTTCCCGAGGAGGTGCTCGATGCTGTTCGAGTGGCCGAGGCGGTGCCCGATGCTGTTCCCGAGGCTGTTCCCGAGGAGGTGCTCGATGCTGTTCGAGTGGCCGAGGCGGTGCCCGATACAGTTCCCGAGGCGGTGCCCGATGCAGTTCCCGAGGCGGTGCCCGATGCAGTTCCCGAGGCGGTGCCCGATGCAGTTCCCGAGGCGGTGCCCGATGCAGTTCCCGAGGCGGTGCCCGATGCAGTTCCCGAGGCGGTGCCCGATGCTGTTCCCGAGGCGGTGCCCGATGTTGTTCCCGAGGCGGTGCCCGAGGCTGTTCCCGAGGAGGTGCTCGATGCTGTTCGAGTGGCCGAGGCGGTGCCCGATGCTGTTCCCGAGGCTGTTCCCGAGGAGGTGCCCGATGCTGTTCGAGTGGCCGAGGCGGTGCCCGATGCTGTTCCCGAGGCGGTGCCCGATACAGTTCCCGAGGCGGTGACCACAAGGCCGTGGCGGTCTTCTGCTCCGCCCTGGGGGACTCTGGCGGTGACCACAAGGACGTGGTGGTCGTCCGCTCCGCCCTGGGGGACTCTGGCGGTGACCACGAGGACGTGGTGGTCGTCCGCTCCACCCTGGGCGACTCTGGCGGTGACCATGAGGACGTGGTGGTCGTCCGCTCCGTCCTGGGGGACTCCGGCCTCGACCACAAAGATGTGGTGGTCATCTGCTCCGTCCTGGTGGACGCCTCAACATGTCCTTCATGGACTTATGTTTTGTGTTTTTTGAGTTCTGTTTCTGTCTGTTCCCTTTAGTTTAGTCTGGCCCTCCTTCCCTCCCCCTGTACCTCCTCCGGTCCTCCTCCCTCCTGGTCTCCCTGTTTTATGTTTACATTTCTGGTGTTTGTTCCCCATGTGTTCCTTTTCCGGCCCTCCGTCCCTCCCCCTGAGCCTCCACCTGTCCGCCTCCCTCCTGGACTCCTTGTTTTGTGTTGCACCTTTCCATTTCTCCTGGTTGCTCATGTCCCTGTTTTCTGTCCCTCCGTCCCTCCCCCTGGTCCGCCACCGTTCCACCTCCCTCCTGCCTCTTTTTCGGTTGGGGTTTTCCTGGGTTTAGGTGGAGCATCTGGTAGCTGCTCCGTAGGGGAGGGGGTAATGTCACGCTGCCAGTCTTTGTTTTCCTGGGTGTTCCCTAGTGAGCTCACTTCTCCTTAGGCACTTCACCATAGGCACTTTAATTCCGCTAGTCTGGTTGTGTCTTCACAGTAATTGCACTCCAATTAGAATCGCACAGGTGTTGACAATACTCTGTCATTAGTTTCCCTATATAGAGCCGTCTTTCTCTGTTGTCATTATGGAGTCCTTACCCTATGTGTCTCATGCTCTCGTTCCCCAAGACTTCCTCTACCTTCTTGTTCTTCCGAGTTCCCCGTTTCATCCGGTTCCCTCTTTTGGTTTTGTTTGTCTCTCATGACTGTTTATTTTGTATTTACCCTTCTGTTTAAATAAAACCCTTACCTGCATTTGGATCCAACCCTCTCTTTGTGTTTCTCCTAAACCCTACCGTGACAGTAGCTGGGAAATGTTCTGGAAAGGTTCTCCCAAAGTTATCAATAAATGTTCTTCCAGTAACATCAATAGAATGTTTATTCAAAGTTGCCTGTTTTTCAATTATGCTCACAAATTCATTATATACTCAATATATTGCTCATAGAAGAAGTTTTTTTTTTTCCTGAAATGTTTTAGTTGGGTATTTGTCAACATTTTTACTGTTCTTGTTTTAGAAAGTTCAGAGAACAAAAGTTAGGTCCTCATAACATTTGCTGAATTATAAAAATTATTGTTCCCTTAATATATTCAATAGCATTATACATAACCAATAAATTAAAAAGAACAATTTTGTTTGAGAGGGTGCTAGCAACATGGGTCATGGGTTGAGAATGGATGCACTGATTCCAATGACTTTGAATGCTATTATATATTACTTTTGATTAAAAATGTCTGCTAAATATAATAAAGAAGCTGATGCACATGATTGTGTGAAAGACTAAAAACAACATACCATGGGTCTTAAAAGTGTACAGGATGAAGAAAACCTTCTGCTTTCCAGTGTTCATTTGACCGCTGACATAATGCTAAGTATGGTTGCTAGGGCTTGCTGTGAAGCTTCTAATGTGTTTGAATTGTTTTATCATGTTTGTTTATGTTGGCTAGTGTATTCTGTTTGTTGTTTCTCTTAAAGAGCCCTCATCATACTCTCTGGCTATGAAAATCAGTTTGGACACCACACACCCAGGCCACGCTCTCTTTGAACTCTGAACAAGAACAGTTTTTTTTTGCCTCATGCTATATTCAGCCTGAACAATTAAAACTTTCATAACTATGTATACACTGGCAAGAAACACATTTATACATACAGTATAGCATCTGAAAATTGTACATTTGTTGATTACATAAAGTGTACACATCTCTATACCTTTAATACATTGCATTATTCAATTTTCTTTTTTTTTATATTAGTGTTATATTTCATCTATACTGTGTAATGTATGTCTGCTCTATCATGTTGCACTGTACTTTCCTCTGCACTGGAAGCTCCTGTTCCTAAGAAAAATTATTTGTGTGTAAGCATAGACTTGGCAATAAAGCTCTTTCTGACTTCTGATAGATATGGTCCTTTATCCTGAGGCTGGTATTTTTCTTTTTTTGACAACAAGTCAAAAATGGCCTCTCTGATTGCTTTCAAAAGTAATGATACACTTCTCCTCAACAAAGCATATCATTTAGCTAGCACCTCAGTCATGTCTGTAGCACAAAAAGTGAATGAAAAGGTAATATTTAAGAGTTCTGAAAACTTTGATTTTATCAATACCTAGGCATTTATACTCCTTGTCATTTTCATTTATATTCCTTGTCAGCAAAAGCATGTGCATGTGAAACTATGGGAATTTTGTGGCAACGCAAATGATTTCATTTGCCACCGTGTATAATCTTTCTCATTTTATTTCATACATTCTGGAGGGTGCTTCGATTGTCCACAGGCTCTAGAGAGCACACACTCTACACAGTGACCCAGAATGCACTGCAAGAACATAAGAGCCCACCTTAATTTCAAAATGAGATAATTGGGCCAATGAAAAAAACTCCAGTAGAGATAATGACCTTGAGTCCCAGGGCATGGTCACATCAGAGTGCAATAATCAAGGGTACGCACTATAGTCAATGTGACCTGAATCTACACAACGCCTGCTTGTTAGTGGAGCTGTTACTGAACAGACAGACAGAGAGTGAGTGAGTGAGAGAAAGAGACACAAAATGATGTCTCTGTGAGGCACACTACTCCCAGTGTTGACTTAACCTTTTGACAAAGAATCATGAATGTTTCTTAAAGGAGTTGTGCAGTAAGCATTCAGAACAACTGTTGCAAAACTTGGTATGGGAATCATTGGTTTCAATGAAGATTTTTTTTTGTAAAGAATAAATATTTTTAATCCCACTGCCAACAGGTAAGATATTTTCAACAATAACTACCTGTAAAACAATTATTGTACAAGTTTTTTTAACTCACATATTCCACTATATATTAACAAATAGCCTACTAGGCCCAGCTCCACTAATTTGTTCAGACAGCCTTAGCCTGCTCATTAATTTCTCTACATCTGAGGTTAACAAACGTGCTGAATTACAAAGCAATATAACGACAGTAAAAGCCAATCAAATTTGTTAAAACTATAAATTAACTTTATTACTGCACTTTAGTAGCCTAACAAAACACCGTATGTACAGATTTCTTCTTCTGGAAGGACAAAAGTAAACCATTTCAGCTGAAAGTAAAAAAAAAACAAAAAAATTTTTATGAAATTGGAAATGGAACCGCAAAAGTGCTCAGAATACTTTTGAAGAAACTCCACGATTCATGTAGCTACAAATAGTTATTTGCACGTGACACGCATAAAGTTGAGCTTTAGCATGTTACTAAGCAAATGCTGCATATTCCAATAGCTTACCACATACTGTTATATAATATAAATACTGTGAAAATGTATTTATTTATTTTAATTTTGAACTTATTGCAGTGCATTCAAGGACTTGCCTTTGTTGCAAATCTACAATCATATGATTTCTTACAATGTTAGGCAGCTCACTCGTTTTGGAACAAATTTTAAAGTGCAAGACTTTGCTTTTTTCCATAATTTACAATGAAAAGGCTGCTGAATAATAATTTTAGAGAATTTTGAGGTTGGTGGGGGCTGGTTCAAGCTGGTTTAGAGCCCTGTGGGAAGAGACATCAGTGTTTATGGTGTTTGAGGTGGGCAGCACTTTGATGGAGATAAAAAAAAAATATCTGCACTCCTTCAAGGGAATAAAGCAGAGATATCAATTTTACACACACAGACAGCCTGGCAGAGTGGGAGAGAGCTGCTTTCTCTGGACTGTTAACCCTACTGATCGATGCAATCTGATCTACTGAAACCTAGTTTTAAGAGGAGGGCAGGATATATACTGTATGTGTGTAGTTCTTTGTATGTCCCTGCAAAAACAGAAGTGAGATGATTTTTAATCTAATATTCAGATTTTAATAACATTAGGACATTTCTTAAAAGTAAACTGAACAATGATTCTAAGAGAATATTCCAGGATGAGTTTTCAGATTTGTGAATATCATTTATGTACAAGGGAAAAATGGATAAAAATGCAAAAAAAAAAAAAAAAGTTTCTCACTCTTGAATCATAATTAAACAGACAAC